>NC_043011.1:59625995-59645995 GCF_006345805.1 Octopus sinensis | reverse complement strand
AGAAAAATAGTGGGGTTGTGTTAACCGCACGTGGAGAAATGATAGGAGAGGAAAAATTATGAGGCAGAATGCTAAATTGAAAGTAAATTTTAATAAAAATGGGTGTATGAAAAATTAAAATAGAAAAAATAATAAATCAAATCGGTGTTCATTGCAAGGCAAATTTTCAAGATTTGGAAGGGAAAAAAATTTCCCCTTTTTCCCCTTCCTCAATTAAAGGAAAAAATTTTCCCCTTCCAAATCTTGAAAATTTGCTTTGCAATGAAAACCAGTTTGATTTATCATTTTTTCTTTTTTAATTTTTTATACACCCATTTTTATTAAAATTTACTGTCAATTAGCATTCTGCCTTAAAATGTTTCCCCTCCTATATACATATATATATATATATATATATATATATATATATATATATATATATATATATATATATATATGAACTAAGTGAAATGACTCATTGCACCAGGGATATGAATATGAATTTGGATAACAAAGACAAATAAAGGTATATCAAACACCATACAAGAAACATTCTTACTTTATTGAATTAAGTTTTGCTCCAAGAAAATGAAAAGAACGGTTTGTAACAATTGTGACCCATTCCGAATGACAGGAGCACATAATTTCAGGACCAAAAAATTTCATAAATTGATATGTCATTAAGTAACAGAGTCTGATTTCCTTTTTTCTGGTGACAAGGAAACTGCTGTACACATGTGTTTCTGCCTCAGTAAATGTCATCAGCACAGCTTTGTGCTAGAATGATTGTGACAGGTCATAAGTCTTCCACATATACTCAAACAATAGGGGACATTTATGAGATAGAGTAATTTACATAATGCAAAAAAAAAAAAGAAGTGAAATAATTATGAATAGTCAGAGAAACAATAATGACAAAAATTAGTATATAAAAGACAGCGAAAGACAAATTCTTAAATTATTGAAAAAAAAAACATTGTCTTAGATTTGAGAAAAAAAAAAACCAAATCCCTGGTCTGTTGGTATGCAAGCATACAAATATACATATATTTATATATATATACATAAATAAAAATATACATATGCATACATAGACAGGCACGCGCGCACACATGCACACATACACACACACACATGCATGTGTTTGTGTGTGTACCCGCGTGCAGTGTCATACATTGCTCGTATTTATGTATGCTTCATTAATATGTTAGAGAACAAATGAAGTCGGCCAGACGTCATTATTGTTATTCGTTTACGGGTTTCAATTATTGAACTGTGGCCTTGCTGGAGCACTGGCCTCGAGAACTTTAGTCGACGATATCCAACCAATTCAACTCCAACTTATTTTAAATTTCGTACTGATTCTGTCGGTTCCTATTTGATGGACGTCTAATTCACGGTATAGAAACGAGTACGATATAAACATGATGTAAGCAAGAAAATACATTCATTCTAAAAAGCACTCACACGCATGCGCACGCACGCACACACACACACACACAGACACACAGAGACACACGCATGCACACACTCGACAGACTTCTGTCCACTAAATTCTGCTCTCAAGGCATTAGTAAACTCGAAGCCAGCGAAGAAGATAATTGCTTATATGTCGCATAGTGGAAATGAACCTAGAACCTACGTGATATCATCAAGCGGATTCCTATCCTTACAGCTATATTACAATCAAGAGGTTCTTACCCACAGGTAGGATACTTTACTCAGAACTGAATATCTCAATGATGTTGTATCATTAAGAATAGCCAAGAATATGGCTTTCAAAGAACAAAATCTCGGTCAGGTAAAAATAACAATTCCAATCGTAATTTCTATATGAAGAAAAGTTGCTGGCTATACACAAAGGATTGACCATATCAGCAATGCCGACAGGCATTGTTTAAATCAGTCCTTCTTAGCCAGTTTTTTCGTATGAACCCCTTTGATTCCTATTTTATTGTACTGGCATTCAGCATTTAAAATAACCCATTCAGTGCTTTAAAAAGTCTGATTATATTTTTATAATTAAATATTATTAGCAATTGTATAAAAAAATTGTTAAAATATTTTGTGCATTATTAGAGAAAGAAAACTAATTTATTGCGCATAAACTTTAACAGTAAAATCTTACATGGATCACCACCCCATCCAAGGTCATGTGAACCTCAGCTGAGAACCATTGGTTTAAACCAAGACTGGCGAAATCTTCGCCCTTACTTAACTAAAATTTTAAAATCAAACTTTAATGAAAATTTTTTAAAAATACTCATAAAAAAAGAAAATAAGAACCAGGTAGTTTCCTATTATTGACGGCCAAATTCTATTTCCAAAAGGATTTAGAATTAAACGATTATACTAGCGAAACGGGTGTAATAGTTGATCGGCGACCTTCCGAAGTAGTTATTATCACGTGAAGAAAGAAAAGAACAAGGATTTGAGTGAAAGTTTCCTTCTGTGAAAAATTTGCTCTCCTGAACATTCAATGTTTTAAGATTTTGCCTTAGGAACCAACACTAATGTAATATGAGTTGTATATCAATGAATTCGTGAAATTAAAGATGCCCTTTTATGATTTTAAGCACAGATATGCCACTCGTTTTTATTAGTTTTATGCAAATGCAGTAAAGCATCAGGTGTAAATTATAAATATTGACTGAAAGTTGCGTGGTTCTTCGTATGTTGTATTTCGTTAACTGTTTTGTTAGTTTTTTTCGTCCATGTTTGTGTTGTTATTATTTTACCCCACAAAAAGGGGTGAGCTGGCAGAATCGTTAGCACGCCGGATAAAGTACTTAGCGGCATTTTTTCGTTGTCTTTAAGTTCTGTGTTCAAATTCGCCGAGGCTGACTTTGCCTTTCATTCTTTTAATGGTCAATGAAATAAATACCAGTTGAGTACTGGAGGTGATATAATCCAATCCTCGCCCCATTCCCCGATTTTCAAGTCTTGTGTCATTCATAGAAGGGAGCATTATATAACCCCAAGATTGTGGCGTGGGCCAAAGTCATCAGCACGTCGGACGAAATGTTTTGTTGCATGTCATCTTCACATAGAGTTCAAATTCCACCGAAGTCTAGTGTGCCTTTCATCCTTTCAAGGTCACTACAATAAAGTTCCTGTTGGACCCCAGGGTCGATGTAATTGACTTTCACCCTCCCTCAAATGTTGTTGGCCACTGTGCCAAAATTCGAAACCCTTATCCTCAAATCAACGTTGAGAAAACTCGTGGCATTTTAGCCACGATAATCCTAACTTCTAAGGAAAATGAAGGTAACCATTATGTAGTGTCTTTCATTGAGACGATGAATAGGGATCTGACGGAAATTTAGCTGCTGTTTTTAGTAAGTTGTTTTTCTTTTCTAGTGCGCACGTAGAGGCCCTGTCGTTAGATCAAATCATTGTAAATGTTTTTATTTGTTGGTTTGCAGCTTCGTCTCTCCTGATTCCCGAGGATGAAACTGTAACAAAGAAATGCAACCAACGAACTGAAAGAAGAAATAAAGATTTCAAATTCTGGTTCACACAAGGTCAACAATTTAGGGAAAAAGGTGAGTTTGATTACATCGATCCTCGTACTCTACTCCTACTAAATTCATAAACCCTGAAAGGGTGAAAAGCAAAGGTGAACTTTGTTTTGCATTTGACCGAGGGATGTAAAACTCCAGAAAGGGTATCGCAAGCCATTTTGCCACCAGAGCCCTTTCATATATATAACTACGTATTTTAAAAGGTGTTACAAAGCCTCGTTTGCATTTGAACTCAGAACTTTGTGATCTGGAAGAAAGACCGTTCAGCATTTTGTCCGACGCGCTAACGATTCTACCTTGTCATCGCTTTTTTTAAAAATCGATTAATAATAGTTTTTAGCGTTTTCAGGGGGTTACACATGAACATTATAGGTGGGTGAGTGTGTGGGTGTTAGTGTATGGTCGATTAAATCGACCCCAGTAGTTAACTGGTATTTGGTGGCTACTTAAGCTGATACATGGCTGCCACTTGGTCGGCCCTTTCTTGGTCTTTTGTTGGTTAGAACTTGGCAGTACTTCTTTTCTTGATATTTTATCGATCTCTGAGGGAGGAATATGCCAGAATTTAAAGGCGACGAGCTGGCAGAAACGTTAGCACGCCGGGCGAAATACTTAGCGGTATTTCGTTTATCTTTACGTTCTGAGTTCAAATTCCGCCGAGGTCGACTTTGCCTTTCATCCTTTCGGGGTCGATAATTAAAGTACCAGTTACGCACTGGGGTCGATGTAATCGACTTAATCCGTCTGTTTGTCCTTGCTTGTCTCCTCTGTGTTTAGCCCCATGTGGGTAGCAAAGAAATAGGTATTTTTTCTACCGCTACGTTCTGAGTTCAAATTCTTCCGAGGTCGACTTTGCCTTTCATCCTTTCGGGGTCGATGAATTAAGCCTCAGTTGTGTACTGGGGTCGATCTAATCAACTGGCCCCCACCCCAAAATTTCGAGCCTTGGGCCTTGAGTAGAAAAGAATATGTCAGAATTTATTTTACTGACTTCAAAGAAACGAATAGCACATGTATCTCTGTTGGGATTTGAACTCAACATAAACGGGATGTAGCTTAATACCATAAAACATGCTAACCAACTTATTCTACTGTTCCCCGTCCTTTAAACTAAATACTTTTTTTTTTCGAATAGAAAGTGGGCTGTATATTTTAAGAGAAGTATAAGAAACGGTGAGTGTTCTTATTTTGCCAACTACTGGAAAAGAACCAACCACCACTACCACCACCACCACAAAAAAAAACAAACAAACTGGATTTAATGGAAACCGAACCTTAATCCAAGACTCTTACCTTCAGGTGTTTACATATCCTTCTAACATCGACACAGAGCTATACATGTTTGTGAAAGAAGACACTCGATTAAAATGACAGACAATAATTGACTACAAAATGTAGAAAAAGGGAGAGAAGAGGGTGATGAAGTCTCCTCTCGATGTGTGTCTGAAGGGGAGTATATTTGCGTTGCCTATCATACCTATTTCTTTATTACCCACAAGGGGCTAAAGACAGAGGGGACAAACAAGGACAGACATAGGTATTAGGTCGATTACATCGACCCCAGTACGTAACTGGTACTTAATTTATCGACCCCGAAAGGATGAAAGGCAAAGTCGACCTCGGCGGAATTTGAACTCAGAACGTAACGACAGACAAAATACGGCTACGCATTTCGCCCGGCGTGCTAACGTTTCTGCCAGCTCGCCGCCTATCATACCTGTAAATTAACCCTTCAGCTGAAAAATAAGATTTTACGGTTATTCCAGTAATGAGGTTAAATATTTGGTGTTTTCTGCAAATCTGTAAACTTGATATATTTCGACAAAAAAGAGTTTCAAATATGATATTCCTCAACAAAAGTTAAATTGTTATGGAAAACTATTTTCTGCTGTTAAGAATAATGAAATTTCGAGTGAATATATCTTATATCTGGTGGAGGCACATGGCCTAGTGGTTAGAGCAGCGGACTTGCGGTGGAGGGATTGAGGGTTCAAATCTCAAACCGGGCGATGTGTGTGTTTATGAGCGAAACACCTAAGCTCCACGCGGCTCCGGCAGAAGGCAATGGCGAACTTCTGCTGACACTAGAGAGGCGGCGAGCTGGCAGAAACGTTAGCGCGCCGGGCGAAATGCATAGCCTGTTTCGTCTGTCGTTACGTTCTGAGTTCGAATTCCGCCGAGGTCGACTTTGCCTTTCATCCTCTCGGGGTCGATAAATAAAGTACCAGTTTCGCACTGGTTCGATGTAATCGACTTAATCCGTTTGTCTGTCCTTGTTTGTCCCCTCTGCGTTTAGCCCCTTGTGGGTAGTAAAGAAATATATATCTGATTTCTGCAATAAAAGGGTTAAAGTAACGAAACCATAAATATCTTTGATCCTCGGCTGATGAAGACCCTCGCCAAATTCCTATTTGAATGACTGGAACCTGTTTTATGGGGCTCAGAAGGACGAAATTTTAAAAGAGAGACGTTACTAAATGCTTAAAAAGGTTTGGACTGTAACAGTAATAATAACAACAACAACAATAATAATGAACCGAAGAGGGGGCCAGTGGACCTGCTAGAAATAGCAGCCATGTCTCTCACAAATCACTACCGAATTTAGGGAAAAGAAAGAAACATATTGGATAATGTGTTGGGGATTATTGTAAGTAAGGATTAAATTGTCATGGTTTGGAAGCCTTGGATAACCTGTCTTTTGGATCAATGCAGAGCTAAAGAATAACAACAACAATAACAACAACAAAATCAACAACATGGTCGACATCATCATGATCATCATAAAGGTTGCCGTCAATAACAAGAACAATAATATTATCAGCAGATTTAACATATTTTTCTCATCATCATCATCATCATCAATGTCAACAACAAATTCAACAACGCTATCAACATCGTGATGCTGCTTATGACGATGATGATGATGATAATGCTCATCATCATCATCATCGTCGTCGTCGTCGTCATGAATATCAATAACAATATCAACAATATTTACATCCACAACAAAAAAATCATCATTATCTTCATCACCATCATCGTCATCTTCCTCCTCTTCTTCATTATCATCGTCATAATAATAACCACCATCAGGACCACCACTATCATCATCATCATCGTCATCATCATCATTATCATCCTTATCGTCAACAACAACAACAACAATTACAAAATCAACGACGTCGATGTCTCGTTTTAAACGACACCATTACGTAACTGGTATTTAGTTTTACGTTCGACTCCGGAAAGTAAAATTACCCTCACGAAACAAAGAGAGTGGATTTCAATTCACTGCTCGGTTCGACCATCCTGATTTATATGTAATAAATATGCCAAGGTAGACTTTGCTATGTCTATATTTCGATATAGGTTCTCTAAAAAACCTGTCAAGCACTGCGGTCAATCAAACCCCTTCTAGTTTCTATACCCGTCTTTCTAAACGTGAACCCTTGCAAAAGTCAGAATTTATTATGAATAAGGCGGCGAGCTGGCAGAAACGTTAGCACGTCGGGCGAAATGCTTAGCGGTATTACGTCTGCCGCTACGTTCTGAGTTTAAATTCCGCCGAGGTCGACTTTGCCTTTCATCCTTTCGGGGTCGATTAAATAAGTACCAGTTGCGCACTGTGGTCGATATAATCGACTGAATCCGTTTGTCTGTCCTTGTTTGTCCTCTCTGTGTTTAGCCCCTTGTGGGTAGTAAAGAAATAGAAATAAGTATTTCGTCTGCCGCTACGTTCTGAGTTCAAATTCCACCAAAGTCGACCTTGCCTTTCATCCTTTCGGGTTCGATTAAATAAGTACCAGTTACGCACTGGGGTCGATATAATCGATGTAATCCATTTGTCTGTCCTTGTTCGTCCCATCTGTGTGTAGCTTCTTGTGGGCAGTAAAGAAAGAAGAATTTATTATGAATAATAAAAACGTGTAACTGAAGCAACACCGCCAACGATATCAAAACAACAACAGCAACAACAAAGATAATAATCCTTTCTAATTTTGGCACAAAGCCTGAAATTTGAGGGGAGGGGGCCAGTTGATGCCATCGATTTCAGTGTTCAACAGGTAAAGGAATTTGTACTCAGAAAGTGAAGACGGACAAAATTGCGCAACGGCACTTTGTCCGGCATGATAACTATTCTACCAGTTCGCTGCCTTAACAACAACAACAATACGAACAATCATCCTCATCAATAACAACAACAATGATTTCAAATTTTGGCACAAGGCCAGAAATTTCGGGGGAGAGGAGGGTAAGTCGATTACATTGACCTCAATAAAACACTAAAAGTTTGAAAGGCCCAGATGATATCGGTGGAATTTGAACTCAGAATGTAAAGGTGGACGAAATACCTATTTCTTTACTACCCACAAGGGGATAAACACAGAGGGGACAAACAAGGACAGACACACGGATTAAGTCGATTACATCGACCCTAGTGCGTAACTGGTACTTATCTAATCGACCCCGAAAGGATGAAAGGTGAAGTCGACCTCAGCGGAATTTGAACTCAGAACGTAACTGCATACGAAATACCTATTTCTTTACTACCCACAAGGGGCTAAACACAGGGAGGACAAACAAGGACAGACAAACGGAATAAGCCGATAAAGACAGCATTTTGAGAGAAAACAAATTTGTATCAGATTTATCCACCTCAGTCTTGCCTAGCGATAAATTCCTTTGCAAAATACGGTACACGTGACGATACAAATGTAGATTATAGAAGGTATATAAGATAGTGTTTATGCTGTTGTTTAGCTCCTATTCGAACCCGAATGACTGGACCAATGATCAAAAGCATTGAGGCCCTGAGCATTCCAGATCTAGTGGCAATTACAATGGCCGAAAGTTAGACATTGGCCAGTTAAAATATTTAGAAATCAATAAACAGAAGTACAATCCATTGAAAGGAAAATACGCTTTAGAGACGTCAGACTTATATAAATAAAATATAGAAACAAATAATGAAAAGATAAGATAATAGGTATCGGTATTGTATATGTTGCTGCTGCTACTGTTGAGCGAAGCGGTCTTCGTCCCAGAGCTCGCAGTGGTAGAAGTCCGAATCGTGGTCCTTTGCTATTCGTAAGACCCGCAGAAGAGAAAGCAGGTCAGCCCCAGACACCGAGAGCATCGACGGATGGATGGATGAATGCGCATCCAGGCTCAGCGGTTGCGTAGGAAGTCGGGGACAAGAAACAGGAAGAAAGAGTGAGAGAAAGTTGGAGCGAAAAGGTACAACATAGGTTGCCACCCCCCACCCCCTGCCGGAGCCTCGTGGAGCTTTAGGTGTTTTCACTCAATAAACGCACACAACGCCCGGTCTGGGAATCGAAACCGTGATCCTCCGACCGCGAATCCGCTGCCCTAACCACTGGGCCATTGCACCTCTTGTGGTGCTGCATCTAATCTACTTACCTGGGGGATAAAAGAATTGGATACAACAGAGAGAAAATAATGAAAACTCTGAACAAGTGTTCGGAGTTCAATCCAGCCACAAGTGATATCGGGAAAGAATATTTATAAATAAGATGTGATTATAAAGCGATATCTAAGTAAAACATTTAACCAGATGCTGACAGAACTAAGAGAAACAGCTAGAAAAAGCAGCAAATATCTTTCTGTTAACTGTAAGGATGTTTACTGGTATATTAGGAAAAAATGAAGTAAGCGACATGCGTGAGGAAGAAGGGATATCTACGATAGAATATATTTAAAAGCACCCCCACTACGTAGATACATTTCATTATACCTTGGTAAAATGATGGCAAGAAATTAAGCGGCAAGACTAAGCAAGAATGAAGTAGAGAAGGGTTAGTGTTCGATCCCAGCTGGGAGTTAAGAGCTGAGATCATTTTATTTTTGAACGCAGAGCATGCAACCAAAAATATGCGATAAAGCAAAGAATTAAACTTGTAATTTGAAAAGACAATCGATTATTTTATTATGGTTGCTTAAGACTCTTAGTTACACGTTGAAGGTGAGTGTTTTGTGCACTGCAGACTGACAGTATTTTGAAATGCCCCAAATTAAACAGGATGGTATAGATGTACACGTGAAGAGGGGATGAGAAATGATAATAAATTCTCAGAAATACAACCACTCATACGGAGGCAGAACTCAAAGCAGCGACCTGGACATTTAGTGGAAGCACTCCGTCGGTTACGACGACGAGGGTTCCGGTTGATCCGATCAACGGAACAGCCTGCTCGTGAAATTAACGTGTACGTGGCTGAGCACTCCAAAGACACGTGTACCCTTAACGTAGTTCTCGGGGATATTCAGCGTGACACAGAGAGTGACAAGGCCGGCCCTTTGAAATACAGGTACAACAGAAACAGGAAGTAAGAGTGAGAGAAAGTTGTGGTGAAAGAGTACAGCAAGGATCACCACCATCCCCTGCCAGAGCCTCGTGGAGCTTTTAGGTGTTTTCGTTCAATAAACACTCACAACGCCCGGTCTGGGAATCGAAACCGTGATCCTACGACCGCGAGTCCGCTGCCCTAACCACTGGGCCATTGCGCCTCCACGACCTGGACATTATTACCCTCATCAATACGGGTACGATCACCATTCATTGAAGTTACCGTATTCGCTACAGTACTTTTCTTGAGTGATAGGTGTGCCGGAAATATTAGGTGAGTCATAAATAAATTTTGTACACACACACACACACACACACACACACACATACACACGCACATTATGTTTCTATGGACCCAAAATAACTATTTCTTTTACTACTCACAAGGGGCTACACACAGAGGGGAACCAAGGACAGACAAACGAATTAAGTCGATTACATCGACACCAGTGCGTAACTGGTACTTAATTTATCGACCTCGAAAGGATGAAAGGCAAAGTCGACCAAGGCGGAATTTGAACTCAGAACGTAACGGCAGACAAAATACGGCTACGCATTTCGCCCGGTGTGCTAACGTTTCTACCAGCTCACCGCCTTA
This sequence comes from Octopus sinensis, assembly GCF_006345805.1. Lineage (NCBI taxonomy): Eukaryota > Metazoa > Mollusca > Cephalopoda > Octopoda > Octopodidae > Octopus > Octopus sinensis. Next base: position 59,635,527 of record NC_043011.1, on the reverse strand, counting down.
TGAACCCCAAATACCTCCTGATAGATATAACGTCTCCAGATTACGAAAATATGTTTTAACAATAACACACGTGATCATTTAAAAATAAAATTGTTTAAATATATTAATAGTTATCGCCAAACTAATATGGCAGTCCATAAATATAAGACTAAAGCTGTCGCTGATTAACTCCAAGAGGCCATCGCCTCTAGCTAGCTATATGACACACGAACCTGCGTCCATTACAACCTTCGAACAGGGGAGGTCAGCCGCTTCACCTTGCTGGTCAGACATCTGCAGACATGTTTCAGGGTTGTTGCCCTTTATCAATGCAGCGTAGTCAGACCCAGCAGGTGTCGCTACCGACCGTCTGTTCGAAGATTTTATTTACCTAGTTACAGTGGAATACATCCATTTGTTTTCAATAATAGAAGTATTAAAATTACTAAGTCTCTCTAAAGAAGATTACGGCAGCGTTACTGTTTAAATATAAAATTGCAACAGTTTATCATTCTAGTGTAATTTTCTTCGGTTTTTCTATTATTTCGTCCTACGTGCGTATGTATACCTTTCTATATGCTTCGATACTTCACCATCTCCATTGATTTAGTAGAATCTTATAATACTGAAGAATCTTATAATACTGAGACAGGTCCGGAGTTTTCACCGAGGGCACCAAAAATCAGATTCTTTTCCTCTTATCGCTATTCTTTGATTAATTTCAGTCATTCGACTGCGGCCATGCTGGAACACCGCCTTTATATTTCTTTACTGCCCAAGAGGAGCTAAACATAGAGGGGACAAACAAGGTCAGACAAAGGGATTAAGTCGATTACATCGACCCCAGTGCGAAACTGGTACTTTGTTTATCGATCCCGAAAAGATGAAAGGCAAAGTCGACCTCGGCAGAATTTGAACTCAGAACGTAACGACAGACGAAATACCGCTAAGTATTTTGCCCGGCGCGCTAACGTTTCTGCCCGCTCGCCGCCTTTAATCGAACAAATCGACCTCAGAACTTATTCCTTGTAAGCCTAGTACTTATTCTATTGTTCTCTATTGCCGAACTGCTAAGTTACGAGGGCGTAAACACACCAGTATCGGCTGTCAAGCGATGGTGGTGGTGGTGGGGACAAACACAGACACACAGACATACGCACACGATGGGCTTCTTTCATATTCGCTACAAGACATTTCTAGTGTGATAGGTGCGTCGGAAATATAGATGAGTCCTAGATAAATTTTGTACGCACACACACACACATGCGTGCACACACACACACACACATGCGTGCACACACACACACACAAAAACATACATACATATATACGTACATATATATATATATATATGTATGTATGTATTAATTGAAAAAGCAGTCTTATTACTAACAGCTTGCATCCGATATGAATGCAAACACACACACACACACACCTGCTTTCAGCAAGACGTGACAATCCTTGTTTATAATAAGACTAGTGAAATTTAATAACTAAAACTCATGCAGCCAACCTCTAGCAAATCTGAAGCGTGTTTTTTGCAGTCTCTGCCTTGCTTTGTCACAGTTCATCGACCCTCAACAAATAGTCGAAAGCAAAATGAAAACAGAATTTTGATGCAACATAGCATATTGTCATCAATAGTTTTCCTTTGGAAATTAGTTTTTTTTAATGTCTGGAAGATACGATAGTTGTTATTAAACACACATTTTTGGCACTCTAAGTTTTAGATATTAATAAAGTTACACGGCATGAGTGTCTACTCACTAAGAGTTACCCTCTGCTTTGTAATCTTACAAAGCATTGGATGATGTCTCGAGAAAGGGAATGTTTTCCCTCGAAAACAACGCATAAATAATGAATAGAAGTGATGCAGAAAAAATGCTGGAAACGATGATATTAAGGAAATATGTGAGCCGGAGAGAAATATTTGTCCTTTCTGTATATAATGTTAGCACCAACAGAGAGAGCAGCTTTACGAACTTTGGGGGAAGACTGTCTCTTATAATCGCGCACAAAGTCTACAGACGGAAGCCTCATAAAGTAGGAAGAGCTGCAACGATTGATTGCTATTACTCTTTTACTCTTTTACTTGTTTCAGTCATTTGACTGCGGCCATGCTGGAGCACCGCCTTTAGTCGAGCAAATCGACCCCGGGACTTATTCTTTGTAAGCCCAGTACTTATTCTATCGGTCTCTTTTGCCGAACTGCTAAATGACAGAGACGTAAACACACCAGCATCGGTTGTTAAGCAACGCTAGGGGGACAAACACAGACACACAAACATATACACACACATACATATATATATACATATATACGACAGGCTTCTTTCAGTTTCTGTCTACCAAATCCACTCACAAGGCATTGGTCGGCCCGGGGCTATAGCAGAAGACACTTGCCCAAGATGCCACGCAGTGGAACTGAACCCGGAACCATGTGGTTGGTTAGCAAGCTACTTACCACACAGCACGGTTGTAAAGTAATCGGAAGGTGAGATCTATTCCTCCCAGTACACGAACATGCGCAAGAGGCTTAGTAAGCATTGACATTGAAAGAAGCAACATATCAGAGAAATTAGATGAATCAGGAAAACGTTTACAGAAGAATATGAGAAAGGTGTTAGCTTTTTCATTGTACACTATAGCGAACATCATCGAGTAGAAGATATTTGGAGGTGTTGCGAGATGTAAAATGCATTGGAGATGGATAGTGTTGTGAGGGTTGTGAAGCTGTGATATTTATAGAGATGACCAATGTAGTGTTGTGCGGTTGTAGTGAAGTGATGTTCTTGGTAATGACGGGTTGCATTGTGACAGAATGTTGTAGTATTCCTGGTTATGACCCAGTGTTTTGACTGTTGTAGTTATGTGACTATAGTGTAGCTAAGCATTGCGATGCTTGGAGTGATATGATGTTTGCACTGACAGAAAATATAATGATATGAATGCTGCAGTGATGTGACGCTTGTACAGATGACAAAATTGAAATATGCGATGGATGTAATGATATCATTATTCAAGTTTTCTAAATTTCCAGATTCCATCCACATCCTATAAATCAAGCGGGAGGAAATCTTTAAAGAGGTCAGAGATGTAAAAGGGCTCAGGGAAAATAATACAGGCGATATATAGTGTTGGAACATGTAAGTCCCACGGGTAAATTTTACACCCATATCAGTATTGTTTGAGCGCACAAGCGTCTGTCAACGATAATCGTCTATAAAGAAAGATAAAAACAGAGAGTGTTTTACTGACCTGACAGCGAATATTTCAAAAGCATCAAATCAGAGAAGAATATAAAAAATAAACAAAGAAAATAAAGCACAATGAAAAAGAACAAAAGCAACGAAAAGCGTAGCATTAAGGAAAATCCTCTCTAGGACCAAAACTAACAGCCCAGCAAGGTTTCGTGCAAAATCGCATATGGCGTACAGATTGATATGTGGCGAAAGGGTAGAAGGGGAACAATTATAAAAGACTAAGATTAATTAGGTTTGTATAACGATTATAAAGCAATAATAAGCAAAGGAGAAGACAAAGAAGACTTCGTTTCTTCAAGCAAAATGTCTCTTTTCTAATTTGCAAAAAAAAAAAAATAAAGGTCGAAAGATCACGTCACAAATATATATTTCTTTATTGCCCACAAGGGGCTAAACATAGAAGAGACAAACAAGGACAGACAAAGGGATTAAGTCGATTACATCGACCCCAGTGCGAAACTGGTACTTAATTTATCCATCACCGAAGGGATGAAAGGCAAAGTCGACCTCGGCGGAATTTGAGCTCACAACGTAACGGCAGACGAAATACCGCTAAGCATTTCACCCGGCGCGCTAACGTTTCTGCCAGCTCGCCGCCCTTCATGTCACAAATATACTTACAGAAGGAAGTAAGACAACAAGAAATAAACAGGATGACATTAGTGTTAAAACAGAATGTACAGTATAGAATAAAGTGCATGCAACAAAAGCTTTGAATAGAAAAAGAATTAGTGGCAAGAATGGCGTCGGAGCAATTGCGATGAGTTCTATGACAGCAATGATTGAGGGAGAAATAAGCGTTGCCTTGTAAACATTTAGAAATCGTACAGCTTCAATACTTGCATACACGAGCACATTATATATCATCTCAAGCGGAAGTGCGAGGGTTCTCATATCAATCGAATTTAAATTATTGAATCTATTGTTATTAATTCTCGAATCATTCTTGAACAGGACTACAAGGCTGAGAGACCGAATGTTGCCAACGACCAACAAGAATCTCAAATATAATCAATGGAAAATCGGAAGGTTTTTATACATAGGACTTTAGGGTTTCAATAAAAAAAAAACGCTACAAAGATGCAAGACATGTTTACACCGTGCTTGGTTAAAATGGTAAACTTATTTTCATCAGATCAATAAATAATTGGGATGGAAGCACTCCGTCGGTTACGACGATGAGGATTCCGGTTGATCCGACCAACGGAACAGCCTGCTCGTGAAATTAACGTGTAAGTGGCTGAGCACTCCACAGACACGTGTACCCTCAACGTAGTTCTCGGGGATATTCAGCGTGACACAGAGAGTGACAAGGCCGGCCCTTTGAAATACAGGTACAACAGAAACAGGAAGAAAGAGTGAGAGAAAGTTGTGATGAAAGAGTACAGCAGGGATCACCACCACCCCCTGCTGGAGCCTCGTGGAGCTTTAGGTATTTTCGCTCAATAAACACTCACAACGCCCGGTCTGGGAATCGAAACCGCGATCCTACGACCGCGAGTCCGCTGCCCTAACCACTGGGCCATTGCGCCTCCACCAAAAAATAATTACACTACGGGGGAAAACAGGACCGAAAATGTTGTGGCAGAAACATTCCATACGTAAATATACAAATCTCTGGAATAAAATTTAACCAAAGTTTTACCGAAAAGGATAATCGTGGTAGTAAGTATCGAGTTCTTATTGACTTCAATTAAAAGAAATCCTGGTTAGTCACCGTCTTATAATATTAATTAGTGGTTAGGTATCTCATTAACCTTCAAAGAAACACTAATGAACATAAATCAATGGAGGCTTTTCAATAAAATTAACCAGAAATACCGCATAACTATTCTCGACACGATTAGTTTCTGCCTTCGGATCTTTTCGGTTTGAACGGCAAGTTTTTCTAGCGGTGTCATATGAAATTGTCACCCATAATTATGACCCTAGAATCGATCTATTGCATTTCAATCTGTTTTAGGGTTAGGGGTAGGGGAAGGGTATCTTTTTCCTTCAGAAATGTAAATAAACCCAATCTGTTTCTTAAACGAGTGACATATTCATACGGCACAGAATGTTTTTTTTTACCGCAACAGACGTCAGTGATTGGTTGAAATTGCAGAAATTGAAGAAAAACAACAACAAATATCTTACAAACTATAGAATTTTCTCAATAAAGCCAAGAGAAAAAGATGTTTTATAAACACATTCTACCAGTATACGATGTTTAATATTTTTTAGTTACCTAGAAATTATGTTAAAAACTGCCGTTCAAACCAAAAAGATCCCTCCCTTCTGTTCTGGTGAAAGACAGTCGTGTTCTTGAGACAGTCGTAACGTACAATAGAACTTGCATAGTTGAAGTGAACGAATGTCAGACGACAAGGCCGTTGAAAGCCATTACTCGGTTTGCCAGAGTTATTTCCGTTGCCACCACTTTACATCTGAGGTCTTGTTCATATATGGTAGAGGACGAAAATCTTCAAAGTTCTATGAAGGTCATACCTAATATAATTAGAGTTAAAATGACCAGCTATGAGACCAAATGTCGAAAGGTCGAATGGGAACAGCAAACACCTATATTGTCCGTTGTTCAATATCATCAAATGGCACCCACTAATCGATAATGGATGCTAAAACAAATTGCGATCAACATTGTACTATTTACATTATACGTTATAAAATTATAAGATAGGTTTACGATATACTTAAATGATAGTACGCTGTATTCATAAACAGAGCAGAAATCGATAAAACAGAGGGGAAAAAAATAAAACATAATGCGGAGAAATACTTAACTCTGAATAATAAATCATTAGGAAATTCAAAGCCTTGTTGTTTATTCAAGTTTTATAATACTTTCTATAGAGAAAGATATTAATCTGAAAGTGTTACGTGTGACTAATTGTTGCCGAAGGGAAGCTTGCTGGAGGCCATCAGAAGGCAAACCGCAGCTGAAGTTTCTATGTACAATATTAAGGAGAAAAATACGTTTTTGATTTAAGCAGAACGTCTTTTCCAAACAATCGGTTTTATAAATATGCAATCCCAAGTTAAAAGTAGACTAACGAAGTGTGACTTTTATATTGAGGGCAATTGGGAGGTTAGAAATCTTACTTATTAAGAACTGCGGTAATACGTCACAGATCAGACGCATCATATATTGGATTACAATATCTATTAGTATGAACATCGACGACCCGCTACTCTCTCTTCACGGTGAAGGTAAACAAGAAACAATGTGTTTTTGATTGAATGGTAAAAAAAAATGCTTCTCTATTGAAAGTCATAAAATGTCTCTTTTCTAAATGGACGAACATATCAATCAAATATCTACGTTATGGAGTAACTCTCCTTATGATGATGATGATGATGATAATAATAATAAGATCTGAAAATAGAGGTAACTCGAATGTGGAGCCTAAAAACAGACACAATTCCTATCATTGTAGGCGCATTAGGTATGATAAAAAAAAACAGTCACACATTCAGGGGTGGGGTTGAGTCGATTACATCGAACCCAGTGTTTAGCTGGTACTTAATTTAAGGACTCCGAAATGATGACAGGTAAAAATCGACCTCGGCGGAATTTGAAGTCATAACGCAAGGACGGACCGAATGCCGCTTAGCATTTTGCCCGACGTGCCAATGATTCTGCCAGGTTGCCGCCTTAAATAACAACAACAACAACAACAATAATAATAAATAATTATAATGAATAATAATAATGATAATAATAAACAATTAATCGTAAAACTGACCACACTATTGAAGCAAAAAGACCAGATATGATCATAGAGAACAAAATAAAAAAAAAGTGTATGATGATAGCGTGTGCCATACCATATAACAGGGTGAATACCCAAAAAATTGAAAAAAATTGAAAAATATCGGGGTCTAACCAGAGAGAGAGAGAGAGAGAGAGAGACAGAGAGAGATAGCTTGTGGAAGACATCTGTGGAACTGGTGCACTTGCCGCCTTAAATAACAATAGTAGTAATAGTAGTAGTTGTAATAATGATAACAACAACAACAACAACAATAATAATAATAATTACTATTATTATTATTGTTTCAAATTTTTGCCACAAGGGCAGCTTAGGGGAGGGAATTAAGTCGATTGCATCGACCCCAGTGCGTAACTGGTACTTATTCTTTCGACACCGAAAGGATTAGAAGTAAAGTCGACCTCGATGGAGCTTGAACTCAGAACGTAGCGACGGGCGAAATACCGCTAAGCATTCCGTCCAGCGCGCGAAGGGTTCAGCCAGCTCGCTGCTTTAAATAATAATAATAGAAATAAACAACTATGACGATTTGAAGTGGGAAATACGAAGGTTGTGGTCAATGAAGAGAGTAGACGTGATAGCGATAGTAATTGGTGCACTTGGAAGTATCAGCACTCAACTACCAACATGACGGGAAAAGATCGGTGCAAATAGAAAACCTACAAAAATAAAGATTGCTTGGAACCCAGTAAAATAAGCAGTGAGTATTCATCAAATAATAATAATAATAATAATAATAATAATAATAATAATAATTTTATTTCTTTATTGCCCACAGGGGGCTAAACATAGAGGGGACAAACAAGGACAGACAAGGGGATTCAGTCGATTATATCGACCCCCATGATTAACTGGTACTTGTTTAATCGACCCCGAAAGGATGAAAGGCAAAGTCGAACTCGACGGAATTTGAACTCAGAACACTTATGCAGTACCAGGCAATGGCTCTCATGGCTTCTGATGTTAACTGATTGGAAGTGTTATCATGTACATTGTTTTGTCTTGGTATAAAAGATGGGCTACAGCAAATATTCTGCTCCACACCACAGATCTACTTGTCAGTTGTTTGACCATAACCATTGGAGCATGTCCCTTAGTGGATGACGATATGTGCATCTCTGATCACGAGCAGAAGTAGTGGTGGGGGGCATCATAGCCATGTGTTGAGAGGGACTCTTTGGGGTTTGAATAATTCACCTCTGGAAACATGCGTTTTTCGTCAACATTAGGGTTAGGGTTAGGGAAACTGAAAGAAGCCCGTCGTATGTATATATATATATATATATATATATATGTGTGTGTGTGTGTGTGTATGTGTGTGTGTGTGTGTGTGTGTGTGTGTTTGTCCACCAACATCGCTTGACAACGGATGCTGGTGTTTACGTCCCCGTAACTTAGCGGTTCAGCAAAAGAGACCGATAGAATAAGTACTAGTCTTACAAAGAATAAGTCCTGGGGTCGATTTGATCGACTAAAGGAGGTGCTCCAGCATGGTCACAGTCAAATTACTGAAACAAGTAAAAGAATAAAAAAATATTTGACTTATTTGATTCACTATATTTCCATTCTGTTTAGGTACAATTTCAGTTCCCCATTTGAGATGAGGACGTATTTCGCTCCCTTTTGAGGTTCAAAAATTGAACCGAAATAGATGAGTATTTACAACCGGGGTAAATATTTAAAACATAATATTGGTTTCAAAGTTTGGCACAAGGTGAGCAATTTCGGCGGCGAGAGTATGTTGGTTGCATCAACCAAAGTTCAAAACTGGTACTTATTTTACCGATCCTGAAAGGATGAAAATCAAAGCCGACCTCGGCGGAATTTGAACTTAGAACGTAGAGTCGGACGAAATGTATTTTGCCCGACGTGCAAGCAGTTCTATTTCTTTATTGCCCACAGGGGGATAAACATACAGGGGACAAAGAAGGACAGACAAAGGGATCAAGTCGATTTCATCGGCTCCAGTACGTAACTGGTACTTATTTAATCGACCCCGAAAGCAAAGTCGACTTCGGCGGAATTTGAACTCAGAACGTAGCAACAGACGAAATACTGCTAAGCATTTCACCCGGCGTGCTAACGTTTCTGCCAGCTTACCGTCTATTTTTTTTACAGTAATATTAATACATAGATTAATTTTGCATATTGATATGAGTGTATATACATACATACATACATACATACATACATACATGCATACACACACACACACACACACACACACACATATACATATATATATATATATATATATATATATTATATATATATATATATGCTAGGTCAAAATGCTAGGTCACGGGTTTAAATTGATATTAATCTAATTGATAGCAATTTCTACTCTTATCATATATATATATATATGTAATGTTTTTTTCATAGTGATCTTTTAGTTCTGTGCCTTAAAGTAACCGATATATTTATAATCTGTAAGTATATTCGAGAGTGCACATAAACACGAAAGGAACACTCAATATCTGTGTCAGTTTTATATTCGGAACTTGAGAATTGGTGACA
>NC_043011.1:59600995-59620995 GCF_006345805.1 Octopus sinensis | reverse complement strand
GTTCTTTCTTATCTTCTTTATTGGTTGAATTAGCTTTGATTTTACACATAGCAGTCTGTTCGCGTCGCTTTCGCAAACGGCGTCTAATGGCAAGAAAGATTTTGAAATAAATAAAAGTCATCATTATAAGAGGAATGTAAAATGAGCCGAAGGCGGAAAAGACCACGTAGCTGCGGTCATCTGTTAAGTGACACTGCATTTCGATTTCATTGTAGAGTTGTCCACTTTCATTCCAACCAAAGACAGGAGGAATTGAAACCATTGCACTAACAAACCACACAGCTGCAATCATTAATCCCACTCGTGTTGGTGTTCGTTTCTGAGCATAGTTTAATGGGTCGTGTATGGCCCAATATCGATCGACTGCAATAGCACAAAGATTCAAAATCGACGAAGTGCATAGAAGTACATCAAGCGTTAACCATATCTCGCAGAGCAGCCAGCCGTAGATCCAGTATCCTAGGACAAGGTTCGACACATGAAATGGCATTACAAGAGCTGCTACTGATAAGTCAGACACAGCAAGAGAAACGATGAAAAAGTTTTGAACACTCCGAAGCGGTTTATAAAGAATAACAGACAAAATAACCAGAACATTTCCAAAAATACACCCAACTATCATCAATGCCAGAAACAGCGAAATTAAAATATTTGTGACACTGGGAGTGGAATAAATAGTTTTATCTGAAAATGTCACGTTTTCATCACTAAAGTTTGTAAGGCTAAAATTTTGAAATGAAAATTCCTCTAAAGGAAAAATTGAACTCGTTGTTAATAAAATTTCCATCTTTGAATATTTGAATATTTTCAGTGGTTGAAGAGAGATGAAATTGCTTTAAAATGAATCAAAATTTATTTTGCTTGTGATGGCATTTGATTGCATTATATATTTAAGTTGTAATTTGAAATTCAGTAGTATTTGTTTGCAATCTTAGATATGAGATCCACGTAAATTTTTACGTTTTATAGAATTAAAAAGAAAAATCTACATATTCTAGAAAATGAGAACCACTTTCGTTAGAAATCTATGCCATCTGTCGCTTGATTTGTTTTATTTGTTTAAATTTGATGTTGGGTTTCTTATTAGGAAATAAAGATATCATATCCGAACGTTTTCTAGTTAATATGAAATGAGTTGGCGTCAGGAAAACTTGTAGAATTTTCTATGCATGTACATATTATGGAAATAAAATAAAACACAAAAACACAAACATCAAAACAAAGATATTTTTTTTAAATGTTTCACGCAGAAATCAACAAAATATTTACAATGTAGTTCAGAAAAATATCAATAAAATTTAAAAACAAAAACGAAAACAAAACAAAAACAAAGATCCTTGTTAGTAAATCTACAAGAGAGATCGAAAATGTTTAATTTTTTTTTTTTTGATCTTTGGAAATCGATGGAATCGAAAATTTTGCTTTTCATGCAACTATTTTAGAATCCGATGATTTGGTTTTGTATACATCATATCTACAGTTCTACTTTGGCACTATCTGTTCATGTCTTGTAATGTGTCCGATTAGTCTTCAGTTTGTTGCGAATTCCGTTCTGAATCGTAATCTGGAAAGAAAAAGAAAGAAAACCAAAAATATAATAGATGTATATCAGATAGTTGTATTAATAGATTAAAACGTATAAATATAACGACCACGTTTGAAATAGTTATTTTAAAACAGGAAGACATGTTATTTGTTGAAGGGAAAATAAAATAAATCTGATCGATCGATCTGCCCCAATGTTTTTCAAAGTGAGTAAGTGTAATCCATCTTGTGGGATGTTAGTTTGAATTGCGTGACGTTAAACGGGAGAAAGAAAAACCTGAAGTTTGAACAGTTGGATGGCGAAGAGGGAGAACAAGGAGAAGGGGGCAAAAAAAGGGGGAAGCTGTACGTATACCACACCACTTAGAAGCAGCGCTAAGGATGTGCTAGCACACACGAGATTGAGACATGACCGACCTCACGCACTTCTCATGAGGAATTCCGGAAGGAGCTTCGTCAGACCACTGCTGAGACGCTTCCGAAAAATAGAAAAGAAAAGCCGTTAGAAAACCGATTATAGCAGCGACTCCATCAATTGCTTGGGATATCTGAAGAAGGAATTTTATTCGAAATATCATATCCTCATATGAGGATATGATATGGGATATGGAGGATTAAATTACAACAGGTATATAAGTCCATTGTTTGTATTATAGTGCATTGTTGTGTCATTCAAAATAGTTTATTCTTTACAAGGTGAAGAAATGTAGAACAAAATATTCTGCCCAGAAACATACCAACGTGCCTTTAGCCACGATACAACCCATGAGTTGGCTGTTCAATATCTTAATCATTCTAGTATTTATGATGTTGTTTTTTCACTTTATTACTGTCATTTATTGTGTAAATCAAACTTATAATTGATTACCGAAGGATTTGAACTCAGAACCGAGGATTAACGACCGAATATCATTTCAGAATTTCGTCCTGTTCTCGACGATTTCTTTCATTGTGTAAAATAGTTCTTTCTAATTTCGGCACAAGGCCGGCAATTTTGGGAGTAGTGAGGAGTTGATTACATCGATTTCAATGATCAACTGGTACTCATTCTATCGAATGAATGAACAGTGAGGCCGATCTTGACGGTATTTGAACTAAGAACGCAAAGAGCCGGTAGATATGCCGCTAAACATCTTGTCCGGTGTGGTAAGAATTCTGCCCGCTCTCTAACCTTTCATTGTTTAAAAGTAATATTTTACGCTATAAAGAAGTGACTATTGCATAGCATAAGGTAAACCGTAGATGTTAACAAGCTGAGAGCACAATGCGATTTCAGGTTCACTTTGAAACTAATTTCGGTGTACTTCATATTTTCTGTGTCCTAAAACACAGAACCAGGATCTTTTCACTTTGACCGGCAGATTTTTAAAATTATTTCTTTGTAACTAAACACTTTTAAACTTCGTATACTGGTAGAATGTGTTACATAAAACATCTTTTTCTCTTGGCTTTCTTGAGAAAATCCTGTAGTTTGTAAGCTATTTGTTGCTTAATTTCTTGCATTTCGGCAATTTCAACCAATGAAGGACGTCTGTTGAGGTGAATACAATATCTGCCGTATTTTGTCAACAACATTTTGTGCCTAATCGAAAGAAAATATTTTTATTTGAAGTGAAAATTCAGTCGAGCTTCAGTTGATAAAATACGAGGTGATTTAGTCGTGTTGGATATAATTAGGTGATTTATTCCTAAAATGTGTTTTTTTCTATTTATTTGGGCATCATTAATAATCGCAGTTTAAGGAGCTTGTCGGTTCCCTGTATACAGCATTATGTCAATTAGCCTCCCTAATGAACGCTCATAAACGTAGAAAATAAAATAATTATTGTTTAACTGCAGTCACGTGCTTACTACAGGTGTTTCCAATAGTTATTGGCTTAGTTTTGCTTGTTTTCGAGTCAACTCGGCGGCGAATTTACAGAATCGTTAGGGCATCGGGCGATACGTATTCAGCGTTTTGAGTTCGGATCCTCTAAGGTCAAATTTGTCTTTTATCTTTCAAGTGTCAACAAAGAAATAATTTAGAGTAGTAGATAGCAAAATCGTTAGAGAGTCAGACGAGATGTCTCACAGTATCTGGCCCGGATCTTGCGTTCCGAGTTCAAATATTGCTATGGCCTTTTTGTGTGGTAGGCAAAATCTGTCGCTCGGTTTAATGTCACCACCTGGTCCCTGGTCCTTGGTCCTTGAGAGTATCAATAACCAATTGGTTCAGGTCTCCAGTTACACTCACAAGTCATTAATCGGCCTGGGACTATGAGAGTAGACTCCTGCCGAAGGTGCTGCACAGTGGGACTGAACCCGGAACGACGTATTTCCAAAGCATATCAATAAAAGGAATGATGTAAGCTAAATTGTCTTATGCCCCGAGAGCAACAAAAAGTATTAAACAAAAGGAAGACGACAATCTTGCAGAGTCGTTAGAAAGTCAGATAAAATGTCTCTTCGTATGTTTTCCGGTTTTTAAAGATCTGAGTTTAAAACCCACCGGAATCAATTTTGCTTTTCGTCCTTTCAGACTCAATAAATCATGGACCTGTCAAGAACTGGCCTAAATATAATCGACTCTTCTATTAACCCAAAATTTTTAAACTTTATAAACTTTAAAAAAAATTTTCTTAGGCTTCTTGTCTGCGAAGAATAATTATTAATGAACGAAACATAATTGACTGCCAAAATAAAAGAGATGCTTGGTTGATGCCATTTTCGCAAAACAGAACTTCTTTTATCTTCTACTTCTATCAGACACTAGATTGAGGTCATGTTGAGGCACAGTAATTAGTCGAGTAAATCAACTCCAGTGCTTATTTTTAAGCCTGGTTTTTCTGGCACGTAAACAAACCATTACCGGTTGGCAAGCAGTGGTTGGAGACAAACGCAAACACCCCACCACCACTATTACCCCCTCCACACACATAAATACATACGGCAAGATTCTTACAATTTCCCTTTACAAATTCACTCACAAGGCTTTGATTAACACCAAGATATAGTAGAAAACACAAGCCCAAGGGGCTACGCTGTGGGATCGAACCCGGAACCGTGTAGCTGAGAAGCATGCTTCTTACCATGCAGCCATACTTGCGTCTATGCAAATATTTTAATGACCGCAACAATCCAGTATCAAATTAAATAACTGCGTTAATGGCGCTCACAGCCGTCTCTTTTCGTTGTTTCCTCCAAAACACTTGAAGCACATTCACGTTCTTTGTACAGTTTAAAACCAATTATTAGGAGATTCCTGTTTAATGTTTACCAATATCATGAAGACAGAGATTCTGCGTCTTCATTTTATTTTTTAGCTTTTAAGACGCATTAAATTTCTCTTAAACTAATCTATAGAAACCGAGACAAACGAAATTGACCTGCCAAACGACCACAGCCAACTGCAGTGTGTAATAAAATGTTAAGTCTATCATGATAACTAGATTCCAGTGTCTGCAAGTTGAACAGCTTAAAATGGTTATTATCTAATTCGAAACAAAACGAAAACACAAATAAAAACCTTGGATAACTTTTTCTTTTTAACTTGACAAACTTAACAGATTTTAACAATTTATCACAGACAGCAGCAAATATAATTTATAATTTTATTATTGTAATGATAATCTTTCTTAATCACGTGTATCAACTTATCAGATAGAAGTGTTTCAAACCATAACAAAGTTATCAGTATCGCTTGCTAATAAAGGCGTGTAGTTGTTATCTTGTTATCACGTATTCGGTACATAACCGCCCCCACCTAAGCTGGAAAATATTTAGCAAATCAATTACGCCGTAGATATTATGTTATATTACACACGCATACACCCACATGCACGCACATGTGTGTGTGTGTATGTGGCCAGAAAAATTACAGTTTGCGATTTAGCTCCAGTTCCCCAAAATTTACAATTTCTAAAAGCATACACATGTAATTTCTTTATAAAAGCATACACATGTGAAACCGGTTAAAAGGATTAATTTAAATTTAAATAAATCTTCATACATACTCAAAAATTTCAACTATCTATCCATCCATCTATTTCTCCCTCTCTCTCTCTCTATCTCTCTCTCTCTCTATCTATCTAACTATCTATCTATCTATCTATCTATCTATCTATCTATCTATCTATCTATCTATCTATCTATCTATCTATCTATCTGCTTGTCTGTCTGTCTTCTACGAGGTTGTACTAAAAAATTCCAGGACTGTGGCAGCACACAGTTACGTGCGCAGTGAGAGCAAGCCGTGACCTTCATGTGGCAGCGTACCGAATGACACCGCTGTGTTTACTTCGCAAGTTGCGAAATTTGTATTTTTGTGATTACATGTATGCCATAGTCTGCGATTTTTGTTATGGACAGGAAGCTGGAACTGAGAGCTAACGTGAAATTTTTTGTTCAACTTGGGAAGTCTGCTACAGAGACATTGAGCATTCTTCGGCAAGCTTATGGTGACGCGGCAATGGGTTGTATGCGATGTTTCGAGTGGTATGGGCGTTTTAAAAGCGGAAGAACGTCTCTGGAAGACGATAAGCGATTCAGAAGGCCCGCCACGAAAGGTGGAGAAAATTCATCAGTTTGTGTATGAAGATTATTGGAGGACAATCAACGACGTTTTATAGCGTTTGAGGGATGACATTCGGCGTAAGCGACTGGATCTGAAGAGCGCGAAGAATTAGATTATTCACTACGACAATGCAGCCTGTTACCGAGCTTCACTCGCTCGCAAGTTTCTCGCCCAAAACAACATCGTATCGCTTTTGCACCCAACCCTATTCGCTAGATTTAGCATCTGCAGTCTTCCATCTCTTTCCTAAGATTTCTTGCATTTCGGCAATTTCAACCAATCAATGACGTCTATTGAGATGAATACAATATCTCCGGATCTTTGTGAAGAAATGCAAGAAATTAAACAGCAAATAGCTTACAAATTACAGAATTTTCTCGAGAAAATCAAGAGAAAAACATGTTTTATAAACACATTCTACCAGTAAACGAAGTTTAAAAGTGCTTAGTTACGTGGAAATTATTTTAAAAATCTGCCGGTCAAAGCGAAAAGATCCACAAAATTTGTTTTTTAAAAACAAATCCTGGGGACTCTTTGTTCAGTTAAACTTTTCAAGGCAATGCTCCAGCTTGGCAGTAGTCTAATAACTGAAACAAGTAAAAGAAGAAGGAAAATGTATATCTTCTCTATTCGCACAGAAAATAACCATGTATCACCGAGTCTTATCATAAGAAGAATTGTTAAGTTCTGTGTCGTAAGAATATATATTTTGTTACGAAGTAAGTTAAAAAATTGCGTTCAAAATAGGACAGAGATAAATAGATAGAAAGGTAGAGAGATAGCGAGTGAGAGTGAGTGAACGAGAGAGAGAGAGAGAGAGAGAGAGAGAGAAGAATGAGCGAAAGGGAGGGAGAGAGAGAGAGTTAATGGCAAACAGTCGTATCACAAGCTGAATCTCAATGAAGTCAGGTGTTTTGAGGATCTTTAATGTATGTCGTGTATTCTAATACAGCTTCGACCACATGGGGCTCTTGTGAAATATATTCACTTCACCGTAATTATAGTCTCGTACTTACTGTTAAAGCAGATAATGCTGGAGGAAAAACACCACAAACACGCACCAGGTGTGTACGTGTGTGTGTGAGAGAGAGAGTGAGAGTATATATATATATATATATATATGTATGTATGTATGTATACATTCACACATAAACATATGTACACATACATATATGTCTGTATACACAAATGCATTTAAATGTATGCTTATACAAGTATACAAGGGTATATCTATGTATGAGTGTATATATATATATAATATATATATATATTATATATACATATACATATATGTATGTATGTTTGTATTCAATCCAAACAAACGAAGGAAAAAAAACAAAAAAAAAAACGATGCGAAGCCGTGTTACATGTGCAAAGTATTAAAAAACGCCCAGGGAAAGAAAGGTATTTTTACGTTTCGAGCAAAGCTCTTCTTCAAAAACTGGAGACAGAGGAAAGTCCAAGAGAAAAGGAGATATTCTATTCCAAAAAAAGAATTATTTCACATTCTTTCAAAGGTTTCTAAAATTCTTTTGAGGTCAACAACAATAATTTTTTCTAACCTTGGCAGAAAACCAGCAATTTCGATCGGAGGGTTATCAGTCGATGACTGCAATTTTTTTTTTTGGTATTTAATTTCATCTTGGAGGGATCTGAGCTCAGAAAGTAACGAACTGGAAGAAATGTCTCTGAGCAATTTGTTCGACTCACCAAAGATTCTGTCATCTCCCCAACTTAATAGAAATATTAATAGTAATGATAATATTTATAATCCTTCCAAATATAACTGTAGGAGAACTCCGTCGGTTACGACGACGAGGGTCCCAGCTGATACGATTAACTGAACAGATTGCTAGTGAAATTAACGTACAAGTGGCTGAGCACTCCACAGACACGTGTACCCCTAACCTAATTCTCAGGGAGATTCAGCATGTCACAGTGTGACAAGGCTGGCCCTTTGAAAAATACAGATACTACTCATTTTTGCCAGGTGAGTGGGCTGGAGCAACGTGAAATAAAGTGTCTTGCTCAAGGAAACAACGCATCGCCGGGAATCGAACTCACGACCTTACAATCGTGAGCCGAATGCCCAAACCACTAAGCCACGTGCCTTCACATAACTGTAATAATAATAATCATCTTTTGTCTTATTGGCACAAGACCTGAAATTTAGTGTGGAGGGGGTCTAGTCAATTACATCGATCACAATATTTGATAGGAACTTATTTCATCGACCCCTAAAGGATGAAATGTAAAATCAACCCCAGCAGGATTTGAACTCAGAACGTAAAGATGGACGAAATGCCGCTAAGTATTTTGACCGGTGTGCTAACGATTCTGCCAGCTAGCTGCCTTAATAATAATCTTAATAATGACAATTAGAAGAATCGTATTGACAATATTATGGAGAAAAAGAAAGATATTAACCACAAAGGCATCAATGCTAATGATATTTTAACACGTAACGAAGAGCTGTAATTGTAGAGTAAACAAACATTTCCCTCAGTGTTGTCTTGCTTGCATTATAATATTTACAGATGCACTGTTCAAACTATGCAACAGCATTCGACAAAAATATACATTGGTTCTTCTACCGATTTCAAGTGATCTTATATAGATAATCTCAGTTCATTTTCATGTTACACGCAAATCTAGCTCGTTAGCAAATTATATCAATTACCTCAAAGCTAAGAACGTTTCCTGTAATATTTGCTGGTCAATTATTAGGATTGGAAGACTTTACCAAAGTGGCCAATCTGCATGCGATCTATGCTTCTGGGATTTGCTGGAAATACTACGAGAGAATAGATGTCTATCCATCAACAAACAGCGGGAAGCAATTACATTCGGCAGACACTAAATTTTTCAAACATTTACTTTTATTCCAGATATCAACTTACGTCAATCATATTAAACAACTATTAACCATTATTTCGATCCAACATGCTCGTCCTAACTTTCCTATATCCTTCTTTGTTTATACGAATAAAAGCAGCCTGTTAAGATTATGATATACTTTTATTCTTATTGCATCTTGAAGGCTTTAAAATTCCTTTCATAATTTACCTTTTATTAGTTTTATCATTCTATTATCTTATCTTTTTGCTTCTTTTGTATTTTTCTTTGCGGTTCCTGTCTTGTCTGGTCTACGCGCTTGAATGCTTCTATTGTGCTAAAGCTGCCGAAAGGCCACCTGCCAATGGCTTAGAAAGCAAAGCCTAGCTATTTTCTTTTTATCTTTTCCTTTTCTTTCAAAGAATTCTCTTTGATCTTCTTTCTATGCCCGATTTTCAATAAAGTTAGCTTCTATGATCTGTCGTGACTCGTCTGATTCTAACAAATTCTAGCCATTTCGTATATTCTCTACTCTTCTCTTTTTCTCGTATTTTCTGTTCCTTTCTCTTTCCTATACAAATCACATCACTGTTCTTTCCTCCTCACTTTTGCTTACATTTCAATTCCAGTCTCACAACCTTTATTGCTATCACTTTTTCCATCTCAGTAGAGCAACTTTAAATCTCCCCTCTTCCCGTCAGTTTAGCGATATTTCTATGCTTTTAAATATGTTCTTACTATATTAAAATGTGTATGTATGTGTGTAGTATATTCTTTTATTCTTTTGTTTCATTCATCTGACTGCAGCCATGCTGGAGCACCACCTTTAGTCGAACAAATCGACCCCAGGACTTATTCTTTGTAAGCCTAGTACTTATTCTATCGGTCCCTTTTGCCGAACCACTAAGTTACGGGGACTTGAACATAACACCATTGGTTGTAAAGCGATGGCGGGGGGACAAGCACACACACACACACACACACACACACACACACACACACACATATACGACAGCCTTCTTTCAGTTTCCGTCCACGAAATCCACCCACAAAGCTTTGGTCGGCCCGAGGCTATAGTAAAAGACACTCGCACAACGTGCCACGCAGTGGGACTGAACCTGAAACCATTTGGTTGGTAAGAAGCTACTTACCACCCCGCCACTCACGTGCATATATATATATATATATATATATATATAATATATATATATATATATATATATATATATATACATATATAATAATAATATAATAATAATAATAATAATAATAATTTATATATATATTTATACACAAAGGTATATATAATATATATATATGCACACACACACACACAACACACACACACATATACGACAGCCTTCTTTCAGTTTCCGTCCACGAAATCCACCCACAAAGCTTTGGTCGGCCCGAGGCTATAGTAAAAGACACTCGCACAACGTGCCACGCAGTGGGACTGAACCTGAAACCATTTGGTTGGTAAGAAGCTACTTACCACCCCGCCACTCACGTGCATATATATATATATATATATATATATATATGTATATGTATATATACATATATAATAATAATAATAATAATAATAATAATAATAATAATAATAATAATAATAATTATATATATATATTTATACACAAAGGTATATATAAATATATATATATGCACACACACACACACACACACACACACACACATATATATATATATACAGGCATGAACACACAGACATATATTTGAAAGAAGAAAAGAAAATGGAGATAAGGAAGTTGATAATTGTTTATTATTAACAAATTGGTCATTTTCCCTTCTTGAAGCCGTTTTAATTAATACTCAATAATTTATTTAGAAATTTGTGCATTAAATTTAAATTTAAATGACATGATTATAATTTCATCAGAGAAAAACAGATGTACCTTGGGATGTTATATGTGGACCTCTCAAAAAATGTCTCTTATGAAATTATGCTCATGTCGCATAAATGTAAATTCAGTGTACAAATTTGAAATTAAATTATTGAGTATTAATCGAAACGGCTGTAAGAAGCGAAGATGACCAATTTGTTAATAAAAAACAATTATTAAACTTCCTTATCTCCATTTTCTTTTCTTCTTTTAAATGGTATAATCTATATGCTTAATATATACCTATTGTTATACGAGAATTTTATTCCCCCCAAATACTAGATATTGAACAAGAATTTCTTTGGATGCAACCATCCCTTCACGAGGTTAACATACCTTCTAATTATATTTATATATATATATATATTATATATATATATATATATATATATATATATATATATATATACGTAATGTCACACCTTTATAATCACAGAGCTGCAACCATGCTACGGCACCGCCTTAGAGTGTTTAGTGGATCAAATCGAACCCAGATGCACGCCTTCTTAAATAAATTTAGAGAAAAAAACCGTCATGCTCTTACCGGTTTCACTTCTGACTGGCCAACGTGACTACATACGGACGTAAATAAAAAGATATGAAAGTGGAGAGAATCTAACATGTCTGTAACTCTTACAGCATGCTGGAATATGCAGTATGGTATTCGTCCGGACGGAGTCGTGGTAGAAGTGGAAAAGATGCATCTCGTTATTCGTTCAGTTATCTGCGTGTCATAAGATGGCACGATCAGGGCCGACCTGGGGTTATATACCAACATGTTAAGTCAAGATGTAAAACCAAAGTGAATCAAAGTGATCTAGAATTGTTATTTGAAGCAGGATATTAGATCAGATTCGAATTGCAACACTTAAATTTCAGCGCTTCAACTAAATGCGATGCACACATAAAATTGCCAGTCCAAAGTATAGCACCATCGATGCTTGCATCTGTAAGACTTCTACCCATTTACCTATCGATCTAATTATCTATTCGTCTGTCAACCTATCTATCTATCTATCTATCTATCTATCTATCTATCTATCTATCTATCTATCTATCTATCTATCTATCTATCTATCTATCTATCTATGTCTATGTCTGTCCGTCTGCATGTCTACCTGGCTGTCTGTATGTACGTATGTATGTATTTATCTATCTATGTCGGTCTGTCTGCCTGTCTTTATGTATGTATGTGTCTATCTATCTGTCTGTCTGTCTGTATGACTGTCTATCTGTCTATGTCTATGTCTGTCCGTCTGCCTTGCCTGCCTGACTGTCTGTCTGTATGTATGCATGTATGCATCTATCTATGTCGGTATGTCTGTCTGTGTCTTTATGTATGTATCTATGCATACATGTATCTATTTATGTTGGTATGTCAGTTTGTCTGTCTTTATGTATGTATGTGTCTATCTAACTATCTACCCATCTATCTGTCTGTCTACTTTGCTACCCACCTATCTATGTACTTCTCAACCTCTACATCTATCTACTAGTTTTCTTGCTCATCAACAAAAGACAGTGCCATTGAATGGCAACAAACCACTGAAGCGTCCACTGCTTATCCGACAGCCACTCCTCGCAGCCAGCTGTGACATCGCATCGATATATCGCTTAAAACGTTAAGTAAATACATAAGGAATTTCCGCTTTAATATTTATAAAAGATTTCCATAATTTTTACTTGAATGATGCTAATTTCTCAATCTAAACACGCAGTAAAATAACAAGATTTATTTTTAATATCTTTTTATTCATTTGAGATTTTCTTCAATTTTATAAATCCCTGATAAAAAAGAACAAAAAACGAATGGACAAAAAGGAAAAGAAAATTAAAATAGAAAAAAACAGCATGACAGAAGAATAAAATCAGTCATGTCAGCTTGTCTGTTAAGATGAGCATTAGGAATTTGGTAATGAAATGAAGAAATCAATGAACGCCATTGGCCAACGGAACATTTCTATAACATTGCTTCATTGTTTTCAAAAGTGATCGCTGTTTATTTTGTGTGTGAGTTTGGCCTATTGATTTGAAAATATACATGAATGAATTAAAAGATAAAATCAATCTTCCACAATATTGAAGTTTAGAAACCGTTGATTTAATCCGATTTCGTACAGACGCCAAAGCTCTTTTGCTCTCCGGCTCATGTTTACAATTATGGCCCACTCGAACAAGCGTGTTACTTGCTGAAATGAATTTGTCTGAGATTCTTCGTGTTGTGGCCTAAAATATTTAGGTGGGAGATTCTCGTTGAAGAGTTTGACAAGTTCAGTGGCCCTGAGAGGTGAAGAGTCATTTTGTTTCAGTTACATGCCCTTCATCTGTGAATGAAGCAGATAAAATGTTGTTGTCACTTTGTCAGCAAGAGAATAACACTCTCTGTGTTTCTCAATATTCAGACAAAGAACCAGGAACCAAAGCGTTAGATTATTTATTCCTCACAGCAGTCGGACGGTTCCAACAACTCGTCTGTTCTATTCTCAAACAGATCCTTAATCGTTTTTTTTTGTTTCGAATTCAGAATCTCACTATCTACCTGCACCCTACTTATTAAAAGCAAAATTCGCAACCCTTACACTTATTTTTTTATAAATACTTCATTTTACTCTTTTGTGACCTTCACTGTTTATCTCTTGTTCTACATTGACAGACAAAGAATCACAAGAAACACCCGTGCTTTGAAGAGGTATCATGTTTTGTTTTGTTTCTTTTTTCTTATTCCTTTCTTTTTCTTTCTACTTTGAGAAAGGATTCCAGTGAAATTAATCCGAAACGTCAGTCTGTCTCTTTTCTGTCTTTCAGCGTACAATCCACTGAGCACAGATGTGAAGGAAGCGGTGCATGACTGGTTGAACGACCAACCAAAAACCTTCTTTTTGGAGGGAATACGCAAGCTTGTGGACCGCTGGACCAAATGCATCGAAAATGAAGGAGACTATATAGAAAAGGACGTACTTTTTTATCCACGGCTTTTGGGTTAATATATTGAAAAGACAAGAGTGCGTGTACCTTTTGACTCTTCTTCGTATATGAATATATATATATATGTGTGGTGTGTGTGTGTCTTTCTATCTGTGTTTGTCCCCTACCACTGCTTGATAGCAGGTGTTGGTTTGCTTACATCCCCGTAACTTAGTCGTTCCGTAAAGGAGAGAGATAGGATAAGAACCAGACTTAAAATCTGAATAAAAGTACAGTGGTGCCCCAGAATGGCCGCAGTCTAGTGATAGCAACAAGCAAGACATAAAAAAACAAAAAGATAAATATCACTTACAGCTAAGAGGAAAAAGATCATAAAACATATTCTTCCATGGCCTCGGTTTAATCCTTGCTGTATGAAGAGAAATTTTATAGCTCTTCCGTTGGATTTTATTGGTCAGACATGAAACGACATCGTCAGAGAGATTTCACGACCAAAAGCGACTCCTTCAGAGAGAATGTCTGGTGTTCTTTAAAACCAACATATCCTCGATATGAGGCAAAGTATTTCCGACTTCCATCGAACTGCTTGCTGCTTTTTATTCCTCCAAATTACTTAAGGGAAGTGTATCGTTCATTTCTGCTTCCTTTTCTGCCATCTTAAATTTGCTGACGTCAGTTTTTCCCTCGTTTTGTTTCCCTTGTTCTTTATACTTCGCAAAAAACATAAAAGAAAGATGTGCTGGTAGAAAAAGAAGGCTCTAGCGGTGGTGATGATTGGAAGAGGATACATCTTAGCTTGCACTTCTTTTATACCGAATACGATGTTATTTCACTTCTCAACCATAAATATGTACTTGAAGACGGTAAATAGCACGTTGAGTTGCTTTTTTATTTAATTATTGCTGTTTGTAGTATATCTTCATATCTTCGCCAAATAAAGGGGTTAAACTGCAAGGTCGTCTTCCCCTTTGGCATTGCCGTTTCGTGAACACCATTTTATCAGGAAGGAATAATCAATATTAGATGTTAAATATTTCTCATCTCTGAAACGTCCCATTTATCGATCAAACTATTTGTTTCGTGTTTTGCTATCCTTATTTGTAATATCCATTTGAAAGGAGCGCTGTAAAAAATGTGTTTGTAAATTTGTGAGAAAAATCGTTTGGCAGTATTTACTGCACGTGATACCCTATGGGGTCATAAACTGACGAATATTTCAAAATAAGATATGTCGATGGGGTGAGTATAACATGGATTATTTGCATTTGGTTCGCCATCAATTCTTGTTGGAAGCGTTATAAATTCTCTTTTCTAGGAGAATCGGATATTAAAAAAAAAAAAGAAACTTTTACGCTAATGTTTTCAAGAGTTTTACAAATTGCTAAACATACCAGACACTAAACATAAATTCCTCCATTCATACTTTCTATGTTTTTTGTTTCTTTCTATTTTTCCTTTTTTTTTTGGTATTTACAATGTAAGTATTGGCTACGGGAACGTGAAAATAAAGTAATTTCCCCTTGGATAGCTTGAGAAAGTAAAACAATACAAAACAAAGAACACGAAACATTCATACTTTACTTTCGATAGAATATTGATATAAGCAATTCCATGCGATGAAAATTTGCGTTGCGTAGAAATTTGCATATATTACAAACTGCTTGAGGGAAAAAGGGAACTTCTGAAAAGCTGAGCATGGTTTTCCCCGTGAAATTTCTTTCTTTAACACTATATTCTAAAGGATTCTAAGGCGGCGAGCTGGCAGAAACGTTAGCACGCCGGGCGAAATGCGTAGCAGTATTTCGTCTGTCGTTGCATTCTGAGTTCAAATTCCGCCGAGATCGACTTTACCTTTCATCCTTTCGGAGTCGATAAATTAAGAACCAGCTACGCACTGGGGTCGATGTAATCGACTTAATCCGTTGTCTGTCCTTGTTTGTCCCCTCTGCGTTTAGTCCCTTGTGGTAGTAAAGATAGAACTATATTCTAAAGGATTCTTTTATATTTTGCTTGTTTCAGTCACTGAAGGGCTTTGTTGAAGAAATTGATCCCAGCGCTTATTTAAAAGTCTGGCGCTTATTCTACCGACCATTTTAACGAACTGCTAAGCTACGCGGATGGAAACAAACTAACGCCGTTATTTGCATTTGACAGATATTTGTCCTCATCTTGTTTGTTGTTAACACAACGTTTCGGCTGATATACCCTCCAGCCTTCATCAGGTGTCTTGGGGAAATTTCAAAACTGAGTTCTCACTCCTAAGGTATTTTTCGATGTTATTATTATTAGCATTATTATTATTATTCAGGTCAATGCTTGGAATCCAACTCGGAATCTTGGGGTTAGTAAGCCCGCGCTCTTAACCACTACGCCATATGCCCGGGACGTAGTGGTTAAGAGCGTAGGCTACTAACCCCAAAATTCCGAGTTCGATTCCTGGCAGTTACCTGAATGATAATAATAAAAATAATAATAATAATAATCATAATAACAACAACAACATCGAAAAATACCTTAGGAAAGAGAACGCATGTTCGAAATTTCCCCAAGATACCTGATGAAAGATGGAGGGTATATCAGCCGAAACGTTGTGTTAACAACAAACAAGATGAGGACAAATATCCGTCGAATGTAAATAATGTAAATATTGTAAATAATTCCTCATCTCTTAAATATAGAGCTGAATAAACTAACATCGGTCGTCAAACGATGGAGACAAATACACTCATCACACACACACATGTAAATGTATATACGCCGGGCTTCCATTGGGGATTCACAGTTTCCGCCTATCAAAATCTCTCACAAGAAAGTAGTCGAACCTGAGAGATATTGTAGAACACACTTGCTCAAGGTGCCGCACAGTGGCGCAGAACACGAAACCAAGTGGCGCAAAGCTTCTCCACCATGCAGCCACATCTGCGACGACTGCCAATTTCTTTTATTAATTCACAATGGCCAACATTGCCAAATTATGAACACTTCGATAACATCTAAGGCAATATTATTTGCTTTTGATATTCTTTCTTTGTCATTAACAATAGAAAGTTGTGTTTTACGACTGTGTTTCCAGGTTTAATTCCTGTGATATTTTCTTGTGTTTTTTCTTTTTTCAAAATTTTCTGTTGATTGTGTGCTAATATCACTTTGGAAACGTATAAAAGTAATACTTGCGAAACAGATTCCAACAGACTTTGGAGCACAGTTGTCTCTGTTTTTAGCCGTGGGTCAATCTTGATTAATCATATCTATGATATAAGACATTCAATCAGTGAACAACCCTTCTATTTACTCTTGGCACAGTGCATCAAGGAGCACAATACCCAATGTATCCATTCCTAAGACGGCGAGCTGGGAGGATCGTTAGCACGACGGGCGAAATGCTTAACGGTGTTTCGTCTGCCGCTACGTTCTGAGTTCAAATTCCGCCGTGGTCGACTTTGCCTTTCATCCTTTCGAGGTCGATTAAATGTGCCAGTTATGCACTGGGGTCGATGTAATCGACTTAATCCGTGTGTCTGTCCTTGTTTGTCCCCTCTGTGTTTAGCCCTTGTGGGTAATAAAGAAATAGGTATGGTGTGATCTGAAGGAGATTTGCTTGCTATTGTTAGCAGCTCACTCCAATCGATCCACCGTGTAGAAGTTCTTGATGACGTAATCGTTTTTAGTCTGACAAAATAAGCGACATTTGCTCTATGTTCACTTCAAAATCGATATTTGTTCATCTTCTAAGAGAATAAATATTTTCTTCCAAGACTTTATATTCTCCAGTGTTTGATATGAAGAGGCCTCTTCTGGGTTCTCTGTTGCTAGTTTCAAAACTTGCTTTTTCAACTTCCTTTAACTCTTTTCTGTCTGTCTGTGGCGATTAATAATTGATATATTATGGTTTTTACTTCTTATTTTTCTTAATTTGGTCAATATTATTCCGCATGTTTAGTGTTATTTCTACCTGAATCAACAGCAGACAATATATATTTCACTAACATACGTCAATTATAAATATGAGCAAAATAAAAGTCAAAGACCACTTCTTTATTTCATACACGTTGCTAACCTCAGTCACTTATCGATCGCTATATTTTCAAGCCATATAAAGATACAAAGACTGTCATATTCTGCCATAATATATCACGTATATACGTACTTAACGTATAGGTATTTCCAGGTTGGTCCAAATTAACAAATAATTCATTATATATTGTAATTATAAATACTCAACCAGTGACAGAACCATTGAGGTTACGAGCATTGAAGGTTGTTTGAAACACCGTGTGTGTATCTTTTTCTAATCCTCCAAAGTTTACAATCCTTGATTTAAAATAATTTGTTAATCCTCAGGTTGGTTCTAAGTACTTTTGTGAATAATATTGTCAATAATAACAAAGAGTAAAATTAATTAATTAACTAGTAATCAATAATTTCACCAAGTAGAATTCGGCATGAAAAAGGACCATTTCACGGTAAACTTAAGTAATATTTTATAATTAAGGTTCAGCAAAGATTTGCTTTAGCTAAGGTACTTTGGCTGCTATTTCTAAACTTCGGTATGTGGTAAAGCAAATCTTTGCTGAAACCTAATTATAAAGTATTTTTGTGAATAGATGGCAGCACTACATCGTAACTGTTGAGCATGCTTCAGCCTTTTAACATAAAGACAAAGAAATGATAATTTCATACCCATGCCTTCCATTTCATAATTTGAGCAGATGGCTGCATTAGATGAAATACAATTAGTAATTAGGGAATACCATGGTCACTAATAGCGATAAAGTTTTGGTAGGAATCCTGCGTTTGAGTGGTGGACTTCCGTCGTTTCGACACAAGACGCTTCAACAAGACACAGCTACACAATGTTATTAGATGAGAAACAATAGTGTTCAAAAGGTGGGTCCACATCTTCAAAACCTTAGAATCCTTGAATCAGAGCTCAACCATTGAATGTAGTTAAAAATCATAGGAGGGACATATAAATGGTTAAACATTAAGCGGAGCATGCACGAATGAAAACAAAAGATGAACAGTAAATATGAAAAGAGTAGGGTTTATTAGGGCACTGGGTCTTGAAGTAATATTTTATTCAAACTACAAAACACATCGTAACCATTCTAATTTCTCTCTTCATGGTTTTCACCAGAAGCATACATTTGCTCCATTCATTGAACTATTCTGAAGGAATTTTCTTTTACAGAAACAAATAGGAATACTTAAATCGAGGTAAAGTAAGGCAGTTCCATCAAGAACTCTGTTCAAACCGAAAGAAGCTGGGAGAAGCGTTAAGTATAAGGGAATTTCAAACAAATTTTATCAACTAATATTAGAACTAAATGCCTACCTGTCAATTTCGCTGACTGTTTAGAGAATAAGAATTTCCTGTCATTGAGAAGTAGGATTGGTAAAGAAGAAAAGAAGGAACTGATTACTGGTGAAAAAGGAACGAAAAGGAAGACCGATGCGGTGAAAGAAATGAAATGCTCCAGTACACGTTATAATTAGCATTATAAGGTTGGTTATAGCTTCGCAACATTATTCCATTTAATAGCTGTTGCTATTGTCCTGGCCGGTTTCTAGGACTCACTTTTATTTCATTCACCAGAACAATAGACTTTCTGAATACGTTTCGAAACTTGCCAGTATTGTTCCGCAGGATTTTCGTACACTGTAAACTTTTGAGGAAATTCACAACAGTATGTTTTTTCTTATTTTCTTTAAGACTCAACGTTCATTTTCTCGCACCTTTCTCTAACATTTCCAAGTTACACTTTCCATACAATTCTAAAAGAATAAGCTGTACCGTTTTTATATTTATCTTCTCAGCGAGTTTACTACACCTGCTTACCAAACTCGGTACACTTATTACTCCTATTCTCCGTACATTCTTTAGTTTTATATAATAGTCATTCCCTAACATACACAATGCATGCATACATACATACATACATACATACATACATACATACATACATACATACATACATGCATACATACACACACTTATACATGCATATGTACGTACGTACATACGTTAATACATAAACACATACATACGTACATACATACATACATGCATACATGCATACATATACATGCATACATACATATATACATACATACATTTATAGATGCATATGTACGTACGTACATACGTTAATACATAAACACATACATACATACATACATACATACATACATACATACATACATACATACATACATACACATACATACATACATACATA
>NC_043011.1:59535995-59595995 GCF_006345805.1 Octopus sinensis | reverse complement strand
CTGGGTTAAATTTAGCAGAGCCGAAAACAATTGATGAGCGTGTGATAAATGCTACCGTTTGATATTCATTTGTAACGGCCAAGTTTTTAGTGGTACCTCCCAGCAGAATGAAGTCACCTATATTTTAGTTGCTCCTGGTGGTGCTAGAAAAACGTTCGTGAAATATATATTGCTAATCGATTTCTGCTATCAGCGAGGTGTAGACGCCCGTAGCAAGCGCGGATGCTCCGGGGTGCAAACCATTGGGGGTTTAGGGGAGGAAGGTGGAAGTTATGGCGGCGGCAGTATTTCAAGAACTCGCCAGCCGCCACGAATCCACGTCGACGAACACGAAATGGAAGAACGCAGCGGAAAGAATCCTTCCAATGCAACTTGAACGATAGACAAGACCCTAAAAGAAAGAGGCTACTTCGACATGAACTTAATACTAATGGAATTCCGTATGAAGAAAAAAACAACAAAAAACAAAATGTCATCTTTTCTGGTAAAGCTGTTACATCGTTACCTGGATGTCACTTGACTCATTCAACATTAAAGATTTCTTCAATAACGAAACTGCCTATGAAGCTCCTAAGAGTTCTGGTGCAGGAGAGGTTTTTGCCCTACTGGAATACAATTGTGGGTTTATGCTTTACTTTCAGTTTCTAATATCCACTACAATTCAACTCAGCTATCTGAAAGTCTCATAAATAATGTTTAATCATTCAAACATTTGCATAAGATGAAATACTTACTACCTTAGTTTTGGAACGCAATATGCTTGTTCGTTCTGTTAGAATTTGCAACCAAATTCCTACTAAACCACACTCCGTTCTCTTAAAATCAAAGCAGAAAGCAATGATTAACATAATCCTTCTTCCATTTCGCCCGCAGAAAAGGCATAATCAATACCGCTGAAACGGCCCTTTTCAAATGTCTAATGTTTAATAGCCCCATCAAAATAACGAGTGTTGCTCGTTGTAAACATCGTCCCTGTATCCCTGACGTATAAGACGTTCTGATATTGTTTTTTCTACACCAACAAAAGTATATTATTTCACACATTTCCTTTACTGGCTATGAATGTTTTCTGAATGGTCCCTGTATTATTTTCATTTCAATGTAAAATATAATGGGCAGCCTTAATTACTTTCTTAAACTGTTATCTGATACTAACATGAATCTGGCAACTTTCTCTTCTGAATTGTAAATTTGTTGTTCATAATATATTTGTGCTGTTTCTTTTTTCATAAGTTTCCAGTGTTGTGATAAATTGTTTCCAGTTTCGTATCTCGTTATGTCCTCTTCCAAATCACGTGATACTCTACTACATAAAGTATGTCAATCGCATTTACCAATATTCCTAATGTTCAAATAAATGTTTAGAATGTCTTTCAATTCTCACTCAGTACTCATTATTGATTCTCATATTTATAGCTTTCTCCACGCACAATTTTGCTTTAATGTATGTCTGAGTATCTACAAAATGCAGATTTATATACTTCATGTATCATTTATTCTTCCTAGAATTGCAATCCGTCCGTTTAACTTGTCAGCGTATTTCGCCGTGAACATTTTCCACATTTGCGAACGACAAATGACATTTAAATATTTTCGCTCAAATTGTTCCATCGTATTCACATCGACTTTCGTACAACGAACGAATTACAGCACACAGTTTCGCGACATCAATAAACCGAGAAATATTTTATGAGCCTGATCCTCCTTCCACCGTATCATGCAAAATTATCTGATGCTATTAACCAACTTTGCCGTTCATCCTTTCCGGATCGATAAACAACCGAGTCAATGGATTAATGGAATTCTTGGAGTGTTGGGCGAAATAGCCAGTATTATCTGCTCCCGCTCTTTACGCTTCGAGTTCTAATTCTACATATGTTCTGATGGAATAGATTATTCGCGATCACCATTGATTGGTATGGACTGGAACCGACAATTTTTACGGACAAACAGACAAACAGAATGTTGAGGATTCATCGAGTAATGGATTGGAAACAAACAAATGGAATGGAAGTAGTCAACATTTCGATAATAAACACACTTGGACGCCGGTGGATGTTTGATTAGGACAAGCGATCTTATAGAAATTGTTTTGTTTTATTGTACAATGAGCATTAACGATAGAGATTGATAAGCTGAGCATGTGAAAAGAACGGTGAAATATCGGAGAGGATAGATTCCGCCTGGTAGTAACCCAACTATACAACTGTTCCATACACTAAACAGACGATGATAATATTCTTAGGGGAAATAGATAAAAGAGGAAGACGGGAATAAGAGATAGGTAGATGGACAACGGGAAAGGTTACAGGAGGCAGACAAAACTTTTACAAGTGATGGATAAAATGTAGACACAAAAACTAACAACGAAAGTTGTGCCCAGTGAATTATATTCCGATAAAAAGGAAACGGAAAAGAAAACAGATGTTTCGGGTGAACACTTTATCAAAGGAGACTAAGAGAAGCAAGATAAAAGAAACAAGAATAGAAACGAAACCGATTTGAAGCATGTGTGCATCTTTTTATTGCATACTGTGGGAGTAGCAATATGTTGTTTGCCATGATCTCTTTGCGTATAATGCTTTTATAAGCGAAATTATGGAACAGCATTGGAGACATAATCGAAACATTATTATGAAGATCTACAGACTTATATATCAATATCGTATTATGAAGTAAGAAGATAAATATAAGAAACTATAGAATGTGGTATTTCTACAGGTTTCAGCAATTTTTGTTGTGTGGTTAGTTATACTTTAGTAGATACTAAAGTATAAAGTTGAAGAGAAGGTACGAAATGCAGGAGATGGGAACCTGTTGTAGGACAAATAAATCTGTGAGTCATTGAGTCATATAAAACGCTCTGGTAGAAAAACAAAGAATTGAGAAAAAAGAGGGGAGAGAGAGAGAGGGAGCAGAATGAGAAAGAGAAAGGGGTAGAGAGAGATGGATAGAAAGACAGAGAAGAGATACTAAGTGCGGTGAAGTGATGGAAAGAAAATTTATCAGTCATAAATGAAATGATAAAAATCGGAAGGTAAAACATGGAATTCGTTGTTTCGGCCAAGCTGGCTGCGTTCGGTCCAATCAGAAGAAGTCCAACCATGCCAATCCCGTTTTATTTTTTGCCTTATTTATCAAATACTGGATAGTTCATTTTGTCTTACTATTTTCTAAAAACGCTACAGTGTTCATGGATTTTTTTTCTTGTTTCAGCTCAGAGCTGCGGCCATGCTGATGCACCGCCGTCTTGCTACACTGTTATTACTAGGAGCCTCCTCTAATATGTGGCACTTGGTGAACAACGGAGTTTGATATAGCTACCCTCATTTGCACTTCTTGCTGTCAAGTAGGTTCATCTGGGACTCTCGACAGGAAGAGGTCCAGCTTTGATTTAAAAACTGCTACATCTACTTTGTGCAAGTTCCTCAGACTCTTTGGGAGAATATTAAAAAGCTGTGGGCCCTTGAAACCCAGTCTGTTACAGAAGCTGGTCCTGAAGCGTGATGGCATTGCTGGGATCTTTGGCACTATGCAGTGTCGTCCCGTTCTAGCATTTGGCACAATTCCTTCCAGGATCTTCCAGATATATATTACTGCATACCCCTCCCGTCTTCTCGCCAGGGAGTATAGTCTTAGCTGTTTCAACCTTTCCCAGTAGCTGAGCTGAGATTTGACAGCTATTTACAGCAGGTCGAGAGATACCATGTAGCGTTATCTCCACATCGATGAAAATGTGGGGGATAAACATGGCTTCAAAGTTGCAGTTTGTGAAATTAGGAGGAAAGGAATAAGCATATTGGAAATTGTGAATTAGAAGAAGAAATGATAGAAGAGATGGCAAAAACATTTAAAACTACCATTAAAATATAGAGGCTAAATGGTTGGAACTTCGAAATTTTAGATTCAATTCTACTGTGATGCATCTTGGGCTTGTGCCTTCTATTATAATCCTGGGGCGACCAATGGCTTCTGAATAAATATGGCAAATGGATAATGTGCGGAAACCCGTCATTATATATATATATATATATATATATATATATATAAATTAATCAAAATAAAATAAAAACATGATGCGAAGGATTCAGCGGTACATATGTTTCGGGCCTTTATTAGACAGATTTATAACAATGCATAATGTATGTCTGTGGCCTTCTTCAGCCGCGCACAACAGCTTCCACAAGGACATGTGTTACATGAAAAATTCTTGGTTGGGGATGCAAATCCTCTCATTCACGTACGACATAATGCGGCAGCAGCATAGAATTGAAGTGTCCATCTCTTTCTTCTCTCAATGTAGAATATATATATATATATATATATATATATATATATTATATATATATATATATATATATATATTATATATATATATATATATATATATATATATATATGTATATATATATATAATATGTATATATATATATATATATATGTATGTATATATATATATATATATAATATATATATATATATATATATATATATATATATATATAGATATATATATATACATACAGACACACACACACACACACACACACACACACACACACATATATATATATATAATATATATATATATATATATGAGTGCGTGTCTGTGTTTGTTCTCCGCCACTTGATAATCAGTATTGGTTTGTTTACGTTCCTGAGGCTTAAAAGGACTAATCGAATAAATAGCAGACTTTAAAAATATGTACTGGATTCAATTTACTTCACTAAACTTTTGAATGCGGTGCTGCAGCATGACCTCACTCCCATGAGCAAAACGAGTAAGAGATAAAATGTGAAAGAATGAAGATAATTATTATTGGGCAACAGAAGAAAGAGATCGTCTGGGAGGATGAGTAGAGCCATTTCAGTAATGTCTGACAGTGAACTAATACCTAAGCTTGATACGCTGTTATAAGCAGCCAGGAAATACAGAAGAAGGGTGCGCAAGAAATGCTGAGTAATCTGATGCAGCATAAGAAAGAAAATGGCAAATTTATGTGATTCTTGTAGAGAATCTTTTATTACATTTCATGTGAAGCCCCAGGTGAGAATGGTATTGAAATGTGGTAGGATAGAATGCGTAATTTCAAAAAAAGGATAAGTAAAATTATGCTGTTCTATAATTAGATCTAGAAAGAGAGAGAGAGAGAGGGGGGGGGGGTGAAGTGGGGGAAGGAGTTGGTTTTGATACAAAGGAGCTTAAGATAGCTTGGAATCAGTGAATTGATTGTACTAAAGAGATTTGAATAAAGAAAACTTCTTTGGTCACTTCTAATAACATAAAATATGGCGTTAAAGAAAATATCTAACTTCTGGGGAAATCCGCGAAATGGCAGCTTTATACGCTGAAGATAGTTTATAGAGGGAAGATAGAAATATAATCTACTTCGTTTGTGACTCCAAAAATATAAACCCAGAAGGATTAGGGAGATTTTTTTTACGGAAAATATACTCAAGCTTCGATTGCACACCTTGCAATAAATGAATTTCGAGGCTCCGCAAATTAACACAAATTTGGGATGGAAATGATGATAGAAAACAAGTAAGCAAAAGTCTTTTAGGACTTTAACACCTATACCATTACAGGTAGAATCGGTAGAGCTCTGGAAAAGTCGTCTTGCAGTAGTTCGTTCCACTCCTTGCTTTAGTTTTGAGTTCAAATCTCGCAGAAATAAACTGTACCATTCATTATTTGGTAATAGATAACATAAAATACTGGTCAAACGCACTGGATGTTTTCATGTCCGGAATTTTTGCCATAACAGAAGCACACAAGCAGACTGTCAACTAGATAACTCATTTTAAAGGAATTACCTTTCTCTCTAATTGGTAGATTAGTCGAAGCTGGCATTTTAAGGAAACAGCTAATGCTTTTTCTTTCGTTTAACAATTTATGTTCTTTCAAGGCGAATTTTCTTTCGGCTAAAACGCAAACTTTCTTACAACCAGACGCGTTAACCAACTATACGTTTTTAATACATTTTCAGACATGAGTCTACAACTTAGAATTCCAAACGAAACTTCTTAGTACTTACACTTCAATGATGTATGAGGTTATAAACAACAACGACTGCAATAATCTTGTAAGCTTTGAAAGTCATGATGGAACAAGGATAAGGAACGTTTTGGCTTTGCCAATTTGATGTCGCTGTCAAGACGTTGACTTGTTATCAGATCTCTCTCTCTCTCTCTCTCTCTTTCTTTGTCTCTGGTAGACGCATTGCAGTAGGGGATAGAATACCTTGCAATATTCTGTGCTTCGAGTTCAAGTTTTGATAAGGTTAGTTTTATTTTGTGTTTTTTGGGGATCGACAAATAAAGTATCAGTCGTGTACTAGAGGCGGTTGTTCTTCTCTTTTTCTAGCAGGAAAAAATATCAACTCTAAACCTAGAAAAAGAAACTCATTGCTTGGTTTAAAATGCTCAAGTCACGCCGTGCTTCCCGTTGCTCACTGCGAACCACAAAATGAAGGAATATTTGTTTCTGCCTCTGTTTATGTGCAACCATATTTCTCTTTATGTGTATGAGACTAGAGTAAGTGATTTATATATTGTAATGTTTATGTCTCTCGCTATCTGTATGTCCATATTTCTGCGAGCGTCCAGTGCTAGAATTTTCTGTTACCAAAACAGATTGAAATATCCAATGAGCCTTGATAGATCATCATAGCCACAGAGTCGTTCCAAGTCATCCCATTCCGATCGAAGAATTCCACGCAAACTCTTCAATTAACAGAACATGTGGTACATCCTTTATTGCACCTGTCGCATTCAAGACAGGAAAAGCATTAAGACACAATATTGTTTAACTCGGAAACCTTAATATGGGTTTCACATTTTGGCAAAAGGCCGGCAATTTCGGGGGAGGAACAAGTTGATTACGTCGACCACAGGACACAACTGGTACTTATTTTTGCAACCCTAACAGAGACGAAAGGCAAAGACGGCCTCGGAGGATTTTGAATTC
Organism: Octopus sinensis; assembly: GCF_006345805.1. Lineage (NCBI taxonomy): Eukaryota > Metazoa > Mollusca > Cephalopoda > Octopoda > Octopodidae > Octopus > Octopus sinensis. The sequence goes on along the minus strand of NC_043011.1, from coordinate 59,589,025 downwards.
AGAACGTAATGACGGACGAAATGCTGCTAAACATTTTTCCCGGCCCAATAACAATTCTGTTAGGTCGCCGCCTTAATAATAATAATAATAATAATAATAATAATAATAATAATAATAATAATAATAATGATAATAATAATAATAATAATAATTCTGATCTTAACTGATTGGAAGTGTTATCATGTACATTGTTTTGTCTTGGTATAAAAGATGGGCTACAGCAAATATTCTGCTCAATACCACAGATTTGCTTGTCAGTTGTTTGACCTTAACCAGTTGAGCATGTCCCTTAGTGGCTGACGATATGTGCATCTCTGATCACGAGCAGAAGTAGAGGGGGAGCATCATAGCCATGTGTTGAGAGGGATTATTTGGGGTTTGAATAATTCACCTCTGGAAACATGGGTGTTTCGTTCAACATCCTTAAACAACCCTTATTCAGGGACCGTTTGAGCGGGATGGGCTACTCAACCTGAAGAAAATTCTAACTGGGCCCCACCTGCAAGGTCATGTGTTGTTTATCTTGATATGAGATCACCATGTCGCGCACATATGGTTGTGATGCATGTGCCTGGTGTACCTTTATCAGACGGATAGTCATGATGGGTATATTGGGCTTCGTATATTTTACTCCAGTGTCACTTTGATGGCATGAACTGCTCTCTCACTCAATAATAATAATAATAATAATAATAATAATGATAATAATAATAATAATAATAATAATAATAATAATAATAATAATAATAATAATGCTGATGATGATGATGATGATGATGATGATGATGATGATGATAATAATGATAAACAATTCTGTCAGCTCACTGCCTTATCAACAACAATAACAACAAAAATGGTTTCAAATTTTGCCAAAAAGGAAGCAATTTTCGGAGAGGGCACGAGTCGATTACATTGACCCCAGCACACAACTGGTACTTATTTTTATCGACACCGGAAAGATGAAAGGTAAAGTCGACCACGGCAGAATTTAAACACAGAACGGGAAGACGGACAAGATGTTGCTAAGCATTTTGCTCGACGCGCTAACGATTCTGCCAGCTGGACATCTTAAATAATAATAATAATAATAATAATAATAATAATAATAATAATAATAATAATAATAATAATAATAATAATAATAATAATAATGATAATAATAATATTAATAATAATAATAATAATAATAATAATAATAATAAACAATTCTGTCAGCTCACTGCCTTATCAACAATAACAACAAAAATGGTTTCAAATTTTGCCAAAAAGGAAGCAATTTTTGGGGAGGGCACAAGTCGAATACATTTTTTTTTTAAATGAACGAACTATTGAGTTTGGTTTAATGGCATACCAATGTATACTATGAGTTTCTTTGCCCTAGGAGTCGGGAAGACACTCGGCAAGAAATGGAAGCAAATTTGAAAGAAGAAAAAAAAGTAATAATAATAATAATAATAGATCTTTTGTCGATCGGGTGACTTGTTGCTTATCAGTTGAGTTATTTTCTATATTGCGCTTTATTTGTTTCATTTGTGTTTCCAAAGTTGATTGTTAAGGAGCAGGAAATGTTATTTTGATTTCATTGTCAGTCTGTACAAAAAAAAAATGTCACAGAGAATTAGATTGAACACGTTTGTTGTAAGTTAATATATTGTGAAGCTGTGATTTGTCAAATGACAATGACAATACCCCTTGTGAGGCATCGTGTTGTTCGAAACTGAAATAAAGAAAATTAAATTAGTTTAGGTAGGAAGACAGCTATTGAACCATGGCGTATTGACTGTTGAAACGATATCAGTTGGGTTTATTGACTGTATATAAATGAAAGAAGATAGGTGACTAGTTACGAATGGTTCACATAAATTGTGGCAAACGAGGGATAATTGTCGTTGTCGATGTTATTGTTTAGCAATAGATCAGTTCTGACTGACTACATCTATGATCAAAGACATTCCTACAAGCCACGACCTTCCCGTCCTAACATCGGACAGTTTATATTTAGGAGATAGGGGAAAATAATGTAGAAAGTGATCTGGTAGAGGCGTTGCAGCCGTGGATAGAATATCTTGCGATATTCTGTGCTTCGAGTAAAAGTTTTGCTGAGGTCAGTTTTATTTTATGTCTTTTGGGGATCGACAAATAAAGTATCAATCGTATACTAGAGGCGGTTGTTCTTCTCTTTTACTCGCAGGTAAAAATATCAACTCTAAATCTAGAAAAAGAAACTCATTGCTTGGTTTAAAATGCTCAAGTCACGCCCTGCTTCCCGTTGCTCACTGCGAACCAAGACAGGAAGAAATATTCAGTGTAGACATCCAATTTCAAGACGGTGGGACGTAACTTAAGGGAATATTGCTGTTATTTCTAGCATATTGTGCGATCATAGAGAAGCTCTGTTGATGGCTAAAATGGAATAGTATTTGAATATCAATTGGAGCTTCGATATTAGAAACTTAGAAGCAGTTTAAAATTTCTCAAGAAATATAAAATATATAGGCGCAAGAGTGGCTGTGTGGTAAGTAGCTTGCTTATCAGCCACATGGTTCCGGGTTCAGTCCCACTGCGTGGCACCTTGGGCAAGTGTCTTCTACTATAACCCCGGGCCGACCAAAGCCTTGTGAGTGGATTTGGTAGACGGAAACTGAAAGAAGCCCGTCATATATATGTGTGTATATATATATATATATATATATATAAATATATATATATGCGTGTGTGTGTTTGTGTGTCTGTGTTTGTCCCCCTAGCATTGCTGGTGTGTTTACGTCCCTGTAACTTAACGGTTCGGCAAAAGAGACCGATAGAATAAGTACTAGCCTTACAAAGAATAAGTCCCGGGGTCGAGTTGCTCGACTAAAGGCAGTAGTGCTCCAGCATGGCCGCAGTCAAATGACTGAAGCAAGTAAAAGAGTAAAAGAGTATTATATGCGTGAAATCGTTAGGTTATTGAAACGATAGTTTCTAAAGAAAAAAAAAATGAAGTATTTGGGATGCGTGAAAAAATGCGAGAAGAGAAGCTGGAAATGGCGAGATGCGATGTTTACACAAATGGAAGTCAAACGTAAAAGAAGCATGAAAAAGATCGCTGCATCGAAGTATTCTAAGAAGGAATTATATCAAGAATTGTGAAAGTAACATCACATTATGGTAATTTTAGAAAAAGCTTAGGTACAATGTGGATGTTTGAGAGTTCTGACAAAACAAATGTGTTTGGTTTGTTGGAAAGGAAATGAAAAAAAAAAGAAAGTTTGATATTGTTGCTCGGCTTTTCTGTTGCTATTTGTTTGGAATGCTAAATGCGAAACCCGAAAGTATAAGATTTTCAGCTACTTAGTCTAAATGCATGTTTTCAATGTTCTTCGAGGTTACATTATTGAGAACAATTCTATAACAGAGGAGATAGGAAATACGGTTTACATTTCGAGGGGGAAAAGAGGTAAAATAACTGATTTAAGAACGTTTGGAGGTACAAAAGGTTGAACTTGAAGAATTGAACAAACGTTTAAGAAATGTAGTCACGAGATGAGATTAATGTAGTGTATAAAGAGAAACGGTGAATTTTGAAGAGATGCATAACGAAGATACGTCGGGCACGGTTCGGATGGACGTAGACACCACTGTGTGACTAAGGGTTCGGTCCCACTGCTCAGAACCTTGGATAAGTGTTTCTACAGCACAGGCTGACGAATAGCTTGTGAATGAATTGATAGACGGAAAGTGTGTGGAGGTCAGTCGGCCATGTATGTATATATATATGTGTGTGTGTGTTTGTATGTTTGTGGTGTGTGTGTGTGTGTGTCTGTGTGTGTATGAGTTTATTTTAGTCCCACTCCGACTTGACGGCTGCTTTTTATTTGCTTACGTTCCCGTAACTTAGCGGTTCGGCAAATGTGCTTTACAGTGTAAGAGTCAAATTTAAAAAAATAAGCATTGGTATCAATTTGTTCAACTAAACCGTTTAAGACAGAGCATCATCATGGTCGCAGTCTAATGAACGAAACAAGCAAAACAGCAATCATTTAATCATATATATATATATATATATATATATGTGTGTGTGTGTTGTGTGTGTGTGTGTGGTGTGTGTGTGTGTGTATGTGTATTTGAGCCTGAAGGACTGCTTGGAGGCATAAGGCATGATATATAAATATACCTATTTCTTTATTACCCACAAGGGGCTAAACACAGAGGGGACAAACAAGGACAGACATAGGTATTAAGTCGCTAACATCGACCCCAGTGTGTAACTGGTACTTAATTTATCGACCCCGAAAGGATGAAAGGCAAAGTCGACCTCGGCGGAGTTTGAACTCACAACGTAACGCAGACGAAATGCCGCTAAGCATTTCGCCCGACGTTCTAACGTTTCTGCCAGCTCGCAGCCTTTTTGATATATAAATCTACCGATTTATCCCGTTTCCAGAGAATGAGTATTTCTAGTCACTTGTTACTTTAATATAATACCCAAACAGAATCGCAGTGTATAACAAAGTTGGTAATTTTGAATTATAATTAGTGTCCGTGTCCAACATGGCTGCGGATCGACGAATTCCTTTATCACTTATCCACTTTATACCAATAAATGTGTGTGCGTTCATAGATTTTCATGCATACAGATTAACACGGACGCTTACGCATGTACTTGCGTATACATGGACACACACACACACACACACACACACACACACACATATATGGTTTCATTGTAGGAAGAACCTTCCAAAACACACAACTGTTATATTCCATTCGTGTTCACTCCTTCAAAGAACAACCTATTACGTCACCAATTCTATTTTTCTCTCCCGCCTTTCTACAACGTCATCACTTACGATTTCCTTTGAATCTGTTGGAAACTTGTTACCAGCAAATTTTTATAAACATCGGGAATTACTATTTCTGTTCTCTTTTTCTTATTTGTTGAACTTTACCCCGTTGCGATTATTCTACTATTGTAGTTTGAACTCTTGGCTTATGGGCCCTGAAACACTTCCAAATTCAATTTGTTCATTCTTCATTCTTTTCTACCAGTATTCTAAATTTATTCATTTGTTCAATTTGCTATCATTCCATCTCTTTTTCCGCCAATAGTACTTATTTGTAGCACGGATTGCCATATGGGAACTCATTTTAAATGTTTGCAGAGATAGTTCGCAATATGTATATATATATATATATATATAATATATATATATATATATATATATATATAAATGTATGGCAACAAAGAAAGTTGGAAATGTATGCTTATTAACTTCTAGTTCTTGCTAAGTTCGTGTCTATAACAGAAACGCTGACAAAAATGAAAATGATAATTTAAATAAAATGAAAATAACTTCATCTTCTTCCAGTTCAACTGCTAAAATCGAATTTATGTACACAGAAGCACACATACATACACACACACACACGTACCCTCCATACACGCACGCACACATCGCAAATTTTACCTGATAATAGAACTATCATTGATATATGTGATAAAACGAAAGAGTTGACGAGTGCAACTATGAATATGATCTCATCAACTAGATTATTCTAAGAATGGACATGATATCACTACATTTCACCTACTGACGAAACTTTACTTCGAAAATTTGTGGAACTGGTTAATGCAAATGAAGTGGTATTGTCGATTCAAATGATTTGGGTCTTCTTTGGCATCTAGCAAGGAATATATATTCCCAAATATACTCTTGAGGACCTCTGATGTACTCGGCCAAAACTAAGTAGGCTTCTCACTAAAACATTATTTACATTATTTATATTCGACGGAGAATTGTCCTCATCTTGTTTATTGTTAACACAACGTTTCGGCTGATATACTCTCCAGCCTTCATCAGGTGTTTTGGGGAAATTTCGAACCTGAAGAAGGCTGAAGAGTATGTCACCCGAAACATTGTGTTAACAACAAACAAGATGAGGACAAATATCCGTCAAATCTAAATAATGTAAATAATGTTCATAATTCCTCATCTTTCAAATATAAACTGTATTCTGACTAGAAGTTTTGCAATTCAAAAAATCACATTCAGCTGGTAGGTTTGGACTAAACAAATCGAATGAAACCCTTCTTTTTAAATAATAAAGACACCAGAAACACATTTGAAACCTGCTGTTGGCGTCAACTTTACTGCTGCCGAGGAACACATTGGAGATCAACAACTCGGACATATTTTAAACAGACGAAAGGCGGCACAATTTGGGTTGGAACAGTTGGAGACGTTGCCATTCCTATGGTGTTGTGAGATAAGGAAATAAGGAAAAAATAGTTACTTCTAACATCTTTAGTCACGAGTGCTCATGGTACTTTACAGAACATCCGAGACAGAGCAGTAAATATCCATAGATCAGAAGAAATCTGGCCTAAATCCCTGCAACAGAGCGAATTCCTCGTAAAGGAAGAAGAGGTTCGATCTCAGAATACAAAGAATAGAAATAACTACTGTAAAGTATCTGACTCGACGTTGTTATAATTCCGCTGGTCCATCTCCTTGGATGGGTACTTTTTAACTGACCCCGAAAGGAGGAGGAGGAGGTCAAAATTGGTCTCAGCAGGATTTGAACTTAGAATGCAAACAGTCGCTCTAAATATCACAAAGAATAATGTCCGATATTCGAGAGACCCTGTGAAATCATTCCCCCAAAATATGAGACTACAACCGTAAAACTGATTGGAGGAAGATCAAAAATCGGTACCTAAAAGTAAGCGTATTCCCTTCTCTACTTAGACCAGTTTTATAAATATAAACATGTGTGTACACATATGCGCTCACGTTAACACACATATGTGTGTAAGTGTGTAAGTATGTGTGAGCAAAATTATAACGGTACAACACCGAATTTTCCGGACACTGATGGTCCGGAACTTATAATCTGCACAAATCTACACTAGTGTACAGGTACCTATGCTTAATTTTAATTCTTTCTTTTCTTTTATTCTTTTACTTGTCTCAGTCATTTGACTGCGGCCATGCTGGAGCACCGCCTTTAATCGAGCAACTCGACCCCGGGGCTTATTATTTAAATAAATTTAATATTTGTCTCAATTAGAGTGTCTGGTCAAAGGGAAAACCCCTGATTGGAAACAATCATCAATCTGGAAAATGCTATGGAAAAAATATACCGTATAATCGATATTGTATCTCTATATATGTAAACAGACACAGACAGAGACACACATACGCACGCACACATACGTATACATATATTACATGTATATCTACATGTAACAATACGTCTGTACAGATATTCATACAGACACGCACGCTGACAATTTCATATTATTATGCACATACAAATATACCGTAATCTATATTGGTTTGTGTTTTTTTCACTTTGTTTTTGCCATTAAAGGTTAAATACATCAATTTAGCAACAAGCGAATGTTAATAGAATTGTACTTTAAGCAAATATTTCAAACATATTCTGAAACACAAAGTACAAACATGGCAGGCGACCTCACAAAGTTCAAAAGCAAACTACCGTGGGGAAAATATTACTAAGTATAAAACATATATATATATATATATATTATATATATATATATATATATTATATATATATAATAGTAGTAGTAGTGGTAGTGATGACAACGGACAAATAAATATGTGATACACACACACACACACGCATATATATATATATATACATATATATATATAAACACATACACACATGTATACACACACATATATAATTATACACATATGCATACATATATATATGCATATATAAATATACATATTCACATATGCATATATATATATATATATATATATATATATATAAATATATATATATGCATATATAAATACATGTATGCATATATATCTACATACATTAAGGCGGCGAGCTGGCAGAAACGTTAGCATGCCGGGCGAAATGCTTAGCGGTATTTTGTCTGCCGCTACGTTCTGAGTTCAAATTCCGCCGAGGTCGACTTTGCCTTTCATCCTTTCGGGGTCGATAAATTAAGTACCAGTTCACTGGGGTCGATGTAATCGACTTAATCCGTTTGTCTGTCCTTATTTGTCCCGTCTGTGTTTAGCCCCTTGTGGGTAGTAAAGAAATATATATCTACATACACACACACACATATATATATACATACACATAAATATTCATTTATACACACACACACATATATATATGCATATGTATACACACACACACACACACACATATATATAGAAACATATAAATAGACATTTATACATACACACAAATATATACACATACAGAGAGAGAGAGAGGGGGGGAGGGAGGGAGAGAGGGGGTGAGAGAGAGAACAGAAAATCGAAAGTGAGTGAAGAACTAGGCGTTCGAAATTCCTACAAAGACAACACAGAGCTTCAAAGTTCAACAGGAAAGTCATGGGAGAGGTAAAAGGAAATTAAACCACCCGAGGCTTAGAAGAAACTCGCTGGTAAGCGACTTTGAACACAGGTTGTGAAACCGTGTCAATGACCAGGTCGCAGAAGAGCGATAATGTATTTTGCTGTAATGGACTGTTTGCTTAAAAAGTAAATATAACATTGAAATTAACGGTTTGTCTGTGCTAATGGCTAAAATGACACTTCGATCGTCACTGCATCTCAATTGCAACACTCTATCAGATCGCATGCCAGGCGTTAACAACTTCGTGATTTTATACATACATACATACATACATATCGTGATACTCCGTCGGTTATGACGACGAGGGTTCCAGTTGATCAGATCAACGGAACAAACTCCTCGTGCAATTAACGCGCAAGTGGCTGAGGTCATCACAGAAACGTGTACCCCTAAAGTAGTTCTCAGGGAGATTTAGCGTGACACTGAGCGTACCAAGGCCGGTCTTTTGAAATACAGGTACAACAGAAACTGGAAGAAAGAGTGAGAGAAAGTTGTAGTGAAAGAGTACAGCAGGGTTCGCCACGACCCCTGCCTCGTGGAGCTTTAGGTGTTTTCGCTCAATAAACACAACGCCCGGTCTGGGAATCGAAACCGCGATTCAACGACAGCGAGAGCGTCTGGTGGGGGCACATTATAGGCGGAGTTCAGTCCAGACGAATGTCATAATATTTGACTTTCATTCTACAAGGGTTGATATGTTCGACTAAGCGTTTCATCAAATTGTTCGGCTTGTGTCCATGTACAAGATTTCATACGCGTATATAGCCATGCTTGTATATATATATATATATATATATATATATATATATATATATATATATATATATATATATATATATATATACATTCAAAGAGTGACCGCTTGTGTACCGTTGGCGATTTTTTTCCTTTTCCTATGTTTCTGACGAAGAGCTCCGCTCGAAACGTTAAACCCTCCTTCTTTCCTTCTTTCCAGAGCGTCCAATAAGACTATATTTGTTTCACGTCCTCACGTTGTTGTGTTTTCATGTTTGGATTAACGGGGTGGCGTCATTTGAGGGCTAAAGCAATGCGAAGCGCATTGTGACCAGCGATGTGTAGCAACATCTGATAGTCTGGTCGATCACGTGATATATATAAATATATATATATGTATATATATGTATATATATACGTATATACATACATATATTCATACATATATTCATACATACATACATGCATACATACATAGATACATACATACATACATGCATATATACATATATATCGTTCAAATTTACAGAAAACAAAGGACCAAGATAGGTGTAGGAACAATAAGCAGGTGTGTCAGGTGTTTTACGTTTCTAGCCTACGCTCTTCAGTAGAAAGGATTAAGAGAAAAAAGAATGGAAGGAGGAGATGAATAGCTGGTCCGAATATAAGCATGATATGGCTATCGTGAAGGCGCGTAGCTTAGTGGTTAGTGTATTTGTTTCACAATCGTAAGGTCGTGGGTTTGATTCTAGGCGGCGTGTCGAGTCCTTAAGCAAGACACTTTATTTCACGTTACTCCAGTCCACTCAACTGTCAAAAATGAGTGGTACCTGTAATTCAAACGGTCGCCTTAGAACATTCCGCGTCACGCTGAATCTCCCAGAGAACTGCATTAAGGGTAGATGTGTCCGCGGAGTGCAGGTTGAAAATCACGAGCAATCTTTTCCATTGATCGGATCAACTGGAACCCTCGTCGTCATAACCAACGGAGTGCCGAAAGCGAGAAAGAATGCGTATCACGTGTTGTTAAATTCTGGGACAAAATGTTGTTCCCATGGTTTATGGAGGTCCAGTGGAGTTGGTGAAATCGATGCAATTGGACGGCGGCTGGAGGATTATTGGATGAATGAGAGGAAATTCCACAATGACCAGGAGCAAGAGAGGAACGGCTGAGGGAAAGTAGTCAATGCTGCTTATTGAAATATTATGGGCGACGAGGGAAAGAGAAACGAAATGGTTGTTGTTGTTGTTGGAGGGTTGCTAAACTCAAGTGGTTGCTTGAAACCAACCAACTCCGAAAGGCAGCAACCTCAGCAGTAGCAGCAGAGAAAGAACAATGAGGAGACAGTGAGACAGAGGTTAGTAAGTATAGGTGGTGGTGTTAGAGTGGTAATTTCAATAGAACAGCGTTGGTTGTCGTAAGGACAGATGAGATACAGAGAATAAAACTTTTTGCTCGTTGATCTGTATCATAGAAAGTGCAACTGTCACGTAAATAGAATTATTACTGACGTGGCCTATAAAATGATAGATGTCTCAATTGAAAAATGTGAACATTATTCCAATGTAAACTTTATTGTTGCCTCGTAAAATGTCCAGCAGCCATCAACAGTCTAAGCATTTGCTGGTTGCGAAAGAAATTTTAAGTGTTTTGGTTTAATCATAGCTATAAAGAGAACGTGTGAGGCTTTAAAAAAAAATTCTCTTTCAAACAGTTCTTGAAACCGAGCCTCGAAAGCGCATGATTACAGACATTCGTAGCAGTGGTATGTTTGGCAACATCATTTTGGGTAATATTATTCAATATTTCTTTTATTTTTCACTTGTTTCGGTCATTGAATTGTGGCCATGCTAGAGCACCACTTTGTTCTATGTTTTGAAGTGTGGTTGTTACGGGAACACTGTGTAATGGAAACGCAACCAAATCAACACTGGTAGACAAATGGTGGAAGCACACACACACGTACATACACACTCACACACACACGCACGCACATACACACGCACACACACACACAAACACATATATATATTTCATCATGTTAAACCATAATCCCTACACATTGTTGGCGAGCTGGCAGAATCGTTAGCACGCGGGCGAAATGCTTAGCAGTGTTTCGTCTGCCGCTACATTCTGAGTCCAAAGTCCGCCAAGGTCGACTTTACCTTTCATCCTTTCAGGGTCGATAAATTAAGTACCAGTTGGGTACTGGGGTCGATCTAATCGACTGGTCCTCTCCCCCAAAACTTCGGGCCTTGTGCCTAGAGTAGAAAAGATTTTTCTTCCGTCTCCAATAATGCTTCCCGTTTTTAATTCCTAGAAACAGTATTTCAGCCAATAATTGTTCTCATATTTATATCTATTTATGTACTCTTCTTTCTTTTATTTATGAATGTTCAAGAAACTGCACCACATTCATCGACTAATTTGCAATCCAACAATCACTGGGTTGCTTTGTGAAATCTCTCTTTCAAATCACATCCTCTGTCGAAAATAACACAGAATAGCACGTTTAAACAATGTACTCCAAGGTATATAAACACAAGCGATGTTGATGATAAGTATGCGCAACAGGAGCAGACTCGAGTTTCAACAAGAAACCCACAGCGTCCAACGCTGCATTACATCCATTTAAGTGTCCTCAGCATTAACTCTGCCTCCTTATCCTATTTGTCTGCAGAAATAATTGCACCGAATTCATATAAATGTGGCTGTGTGGTAAGAAGCTTGCTTCCCAACCACATAGTTCTGGGTTCAGTCCCACTGCGTGGCACCTTGGGCGGGTGTCTTCTACTATAGCCTCGGGCCGACCGAACCTTCGTGAGTGCATTTGGTAGACAGAAACTGAAAGAAGCCCGTTGTGCATATATATATATGTGTCTGTGTGTGTGTGTGTGTGTGCTTGTGTCTGAGTTTGTTCCCCCACCATCGCTTGACAACCGATGTTGGTGTGTTTGCGTCCCTGTGACTTAGGGGTTCGGCAAAAGAGGCCGATAAAATAACTCCTAAGCTTACAAAAATAAGTCCTGTTGTCAATTTCTTCGACTAAAAGCCCAACCCTTTAAGGCGGTGCTCCAGCATGGCCGCAGTCAAATGACTGAAAGAAGTAACAGTATAAAAGAATATATATATATATCCAAGAAGAAAAAAACAAAGAACAAACACAACAAGTAAAAAACAACAACGCGAGGATGTGGTACATGTAAAGTATTAGCAGACGTTCAGGGAAAGAAAGAAAGATGGTTTTACGTTTCGAGCAGACGCTCTTCGTCTGAAACAGGAGACGGAGGAAACATATCGCCAACGATCCGCATCTAGTTAGATTTTGAAATGTATTCTTTGTAAGCCTAGTACTTATTCTATCGACCACTTTTGCCAAACCGCTAGATCATAGGGACGCAAACACACCAGCATCAGTTGTCAAGCGATGGCGGGGGAGGATATAACAAACACAAATACACACACACACACACACACACACACACACACACACACACACAAACACACACACACACATGTATATATAATATATAATTGTAATTTCCAAGGATCAACGTGTAGGGAGTTAGTAAGCCTCGAGCAGTCAGTAGTATGCATAAAAGAACGACCTTCAGAACAATAATAGTTTATTGGCGTATAAGGTTGTAGGATTTTCCCATATTGAAGTTCGATGAGCTGGAAAAAGTTACTTTTATATTTCACAGTTAGCATCTTTGTTTGCTATGGATGCGTAAAAAAAAGCAAATTGGGGGAAAGGAGCAGGTAAATTCCAGGCTATATATGTTTCCCGGATAGCAGAACCTCGGACGTAATAATCACCCAGTGAGGGGTAATCCACTACTTAAACTCATCTGGGCGAAGATACCTTAGTTAAATGAAGGTTGTATTGTCGTCAATGGATCTTGAATTAACTAGCAGGAGATTTAATTTTTATATATACACATAAATTCATACGCACGCACACACACACATACACACACACGCACGCACACACACATATATATCCATATATATATATCTATATTGGGAGAGTTTACGAAAAAAACACAACAAAAGGCGAAGAGAGGTGGTGTACAAAACAAACAGATGTATTAGTATAGCGCTCAGGAATAGAAAAAGTCTTTATATATATATATATATATACACGCATATATGTAAAATTAACTACGTAACCACAAAAATATAACAATCATTTGAGCCTATTTACCTGCAACATTAACTGCATCGGCACTAGTTGATAGTGTGCAGCATCATCTGCATCAATATTTAGCTTTCTGTCTGCAACACTTTTGCAGATTGACTGAACCAGTTTTTATTTTTGTGCAACATTGGCCGCATCGTCCAAGAACCACTCTTCTTAAACATGCAAATTTAACAGCATTATTAATGTTATAAATATGCAACATTTACTGCACCATAAATATAATGAGTATGCAAGAATTTCACTATTTTTACATTAATCTGCAATACGTCGCTGTATCACTTGCATCGCTTCATTCTTTTAACTATCCAGAATTAACCAACACCAACCACTAATCCTCGAAACTAGTTGCACTAAAGTCCATCAACTTATCTGCAACATTAAGTCCACCATTTTTACATGATCGTCTGAAAGAAATTATCTTAATATGCAACATTAACTGCAACCCTCCTCCTTATATGCAACATTAACTTCACCAGCTTCAACCTTAATGTGCAGTATTAAGTACTGCATCACTGCATCTTTTTAACTATTCAAAATTAACTGCATCACCTCTACTTTCATAAAGCTGCAGTATTAACTGCATCATATGCACCTTCTTAAATATGCAACATTAACTGCACTGTATCACTGTCTTAAATCTGCAATATTAAATGCACTACTTGTACCTTTTTACGTATGCAACATTAACTGCGCCATATTCACCGCTTTAACCATGCAACATTAACTGTGCAGCATTTACAAGTTCGAATGAGTAAACCTATTTCAGGCATTAACATTAAATGCATCAACGTGCACAAATCTGCAATGTTAAATACACCAAGTTTACTAACCTGCAACATTCATCAGTCATACAAAATCTGCCACATTTATTCCATGCAACATTAATCGGTCGCAACTTCACAGGGCCGGCTGCATTAATTCCGTTTAACCTCTCTGTTGTGTTGCAATGACTTCACTAACCTCACTCAAGGATCCACCATCTCTTCACTCTAAGAAGATTACCACTGTTTCCCATCTTCGCTAGACTGATAAATACATTACAGATGTTTTATGGTCGTTCGAGTTCATCTCAAACTGTGTAGGCTACATGTCTCTCTGCTGGATCGATATGTAAATGCAGCACACATCAGCATTTGGAGATGATCTAAATTGAATTTTGTGTTTTGTTTTCTAGGCTGTGTCCATACTACTTGAATCTCATGTATCCTCTAATTATTACAATGAAGTTATAAGTTTCTGAAGTCACGTACACATTGTTGGTTAGTCTCATCTTAACTTACATATTTATTTTACGCTTTTAGGATCAATCAAAAACACAGGATCTGTTTAAGTTTGCGACTTGCTTTATTTTTCATTTTGGCACGATGTTTTAACCGTTAACTGACATATCGATATTTGTAAGCTGAACTTGTTCTTTCTTTTTCTGTAATCTGTAGCTAGCTTAGTAGTTCTCATTTTTCAAAAATCTCTGGAAAAAAAAATTGTTTTATTTGTTACGAAGAAAAAAAATGTATTCCAACTGTATATCAGAATTACTATAGAGTTTGGTAGGATTTCTGTATAAACTGAATATGATTTATATATATTTACCTATCCTTTAACCACTTCTAATGGAGGTCAGCACGCCAGCGCATCCAAAAGCAAGAGAAAATATTAATGGTGCGACTGAGGTCTCCACGGAATATTCCGTTTGCGATATTGACTGTCTGCGTTGCTATAGCACCAGTGATGTAGTGTAGCGCCGTTTTAATCTTGCATTCAGACACACTAGCTTTCCTGAATACGATTAACTAAAATAATAATTTGAAAATGCGAAGCAATTTCAGGATTTTCAAATCTGTTGCTGTTGTTTTAGTCTCATCATCGATTTTAGTGGAATAGTGTTAGCTTTATTATAGTAATCGAGAGAAGCAATGAAGGGGAAGAAACGGTAGCAGAGACGACTAAATGCTTTACGTACAAAATACAGAAACATCCTTCTACAGTCTCGACTCACACCTTGCTACGTTCGATTTCCCCCTTCCCTTATGCAGAGTCGATACAATATATTATTAGGAAAGATACAATACTTGTATATCCCTTATATTTAAGAACCTACACGTTAAAGTAAGTTAATCATTAAGTTAGTGTTAAGATATTTTAATGATGGGAGAATCAAAAAGCAAACTAGAAACTAACCATGCGGTTAGAGAAAATATATTAAAACCTCAAAGCAATGACACTCATTCAAGTACAACGATCGTGACAACCATGTACACGTTTCGCTCTTATTACATCCTTCCTCGTTAGCTTCAAAGACATAACACTACACATAAAAATGAGGTTTGTAAACTGTTATAATTATGCTAATTACCCGGTATGGGACAGAAACTAGGGCAATTAACAGAGCAATAGAGAAAAGTTGATTGATGCCTTTCAGATGCCTTTCAGACGTGGATGCTTTTTAGACGTGGATCATTCGCAGAGTATTCCAGGTAAACTGGAAAGACAGGGTAACAAACGCTGCAGTACAAGAAAAGCTGAACCTCCAAAGACACCTATTGTCAATAACGAAATGGACAAACCCCTATCATAGTCTGGACATACAATGCGCCACAAGTTATTGGCTAAAACCATCAAAGCATCAAATATTAAGAGGAAGAGAGCAGGATGCCGTTAAAGAAGCTTGTGAACGGCATCAAAGAATGGGCTAGAAACAGGAACCTAGTTCATTGTAAGCATCCAGCATAACACAGTGTGAATAGGTGAACATTGGCAAGCCGATTCATGAGCACAGAGAGGGGAGCCTCGCTGATGACGCCCTTCAGAAACACGTAAAGATCCCTGTCCTTGGCGAAGAAGTGAGGAGAGAATTACTAAGTTAAATGTCAAAAAACGTAATCGTTGCATTATTTGGGCGATTTATTTAAGTTACATTTGATTTTTTACATTAACGGTCTATTTAGGGAGAGCTGGCAGAATCGTTAGCACGCCGGGGGAAATGCTTAGCGGTATTTCGTCTGCCGTTACGTTCTGAGTTCAAATTCCGCCGAGATCGACTTTGCCTTTTATCCTTTCGGGGTCGATTAAATAAGTACCAGTTACGCACCGGGGTCGATATAATCGACTTAATCCGTTTGTCTGTCCTTGTTTGTCCTCTCTGTGTTTAGCCCCTTGTGGGCAGTAAAGAAATAGGTATATTTAGGGAGATTAGAGTTATTAGAGTGCTGTGAGCTGTTTGCATTAGTTATACACCAACGGGAAGAAGGGAATTAATACTAATTTATCCGCTTTCCGCAACCGAAGCAGCATCTATGTATCATAATTAATAAATATTCATTGTTGACAGGCAACTCACTGCCTCATTCATCCTGATATAACATCACTTATGAAAGTAGATGCTTAAAAGCAATATTGTACTTGTACGAATACTGCAGTTGTATGCATCAAGTATGACACATAGATTAGATATAAAACTTATAGATTTAAAGTGATATTTAACTGTGTTTACTGCCAAGAATGGTGTCTTTGATTTCTACATGTACAAAATTATGATGTTTATATATTCTTACTGTTTCCTTATTTCAGTTGACATGAAGTTGCTCACATTTCTCAGTAATAGGCATATTATCACTCACAAACACACACACACATCCATACACTCACACATATATACAGACCTCTATCTATACAAACGTCTATATATGTGCACGGGCGTGGCTGTGTGGTAAGTCGCTTGCTGCCCAACCTCATGGTTCCGGGTTCAGTCCCACTGCGTGGCACCAGGAGCAAGTGTTTTCTACCGTAACCCCGGGTTCGACCAAAGCTTTGTGAATGGATTTGGTAGACGGATAATGAAAGAAGCCCGTCGTATATATATATATATATGTATGTATTTATTTATGTGTGTGCGGCTTTGTGTCCGTGTTTTGTACTCCCACCATTCAAACACTCCCGTCATTGCTTGACAGCCAATGTTGGTGTGTTTACGTTCCGTAATTTAGCAGTTTGGCAAAAGAGAATAAGTACCAGACTTACAAAAAGTAATTCCTGGGGTCGATTTCTTAGACTAAAATCACTTTAATGTGGTGCTCCAGCATGGCCACAGCCAAATGAGTGAAACAAGCAAAAGAATAAAAGAAGAAAGATTATATATATATATATATATATATATATATATATAATATATATATATATATATATCAGTATACAGGGGTAAGTCAGATATTATCAGTACTTTCGCCATAACATATCTTTTTTATTGTCACACTGCTTCCAGCGCATGCGTGTTCATAGTCGGTACTATTGTGGTCACGTGATCGAAATTTGAACCTGATCTTGCCATTTTTCGTTCTGGCTTTACGGTGTGAGCCTGGCCGCTCCAGTAGCAATGTGCGCCAGTAGCAATGGCCGCTACTGTGGCCGCTACAGTAGCAATGACCGCTACAGTAGCAGTGGCCGCTCCAGTAGCAATGAAGAACAAAGAGCAGTGATCCAAGAAATGGCAATGGTGAACCGGGTCATCATTGCCATCTCTCGAGCTTGCAGAATCTTCTCGTATGTGGTGGAGGTTGACAGGCGTTCTACTCCCTCTTCATGTGTCACGCTTGTCCGGCTACTTTTAAAGTTCTCGATCTACTCTACTGTAGTGTGTTGTTCTCGTATTGTGCGAACAGCCTCCGATGAATTTCAGCACCTGACATACCTACCGACCAGAGAAATCGGATTAATGTTCCCCTTTGATGCACACTGCTGGTGCAGCGGCCATGCTTACACCGTAAAGCCAGAAAGAAAAATGGCGTGATCAGATCAAACTTCGATTACGTGAGCACAATAGTACCAACAACAAGCACGCGTGCACAGAAGGCAGTGTGATAATCCTTTCCTTTCTATAACAGGCACAAAGCCTGATATTTGGGGGAGGGAGATAGTCGATGACATCAACCCCAATACTCAATTTAATCGACCCCGAATAGATGAAAGGTAAAGTCAACTTCGGTGCAATTTGAACTCAGAACGTAGCGACGGGCGAAATACTGCTAAGCATTTCGTCCAGCGTGCTAACAATTCTGCCATCTCGCCACCTTAAAGGCACTGTGATAATAAGAAAGATATTCTATGGCCAAAGTACGGATAATTTTGACTACTTCCCCTCGCATACATATAAATATATGAATACAACTCACCGGCGCACGTATGTGTGCGTGTGCATACTTTTAACATTGTGGCCTGCCCTAGAAGTTCCAGTAAATACACATTGCTCTCTAATTCCTCTCACGTTTCGGTTTTTATAGTTTAATTATTTCAATATATCTTATTCATAAGTTTGATGCGTATAAACCGTGCATTTGTGGTTTTAAATGTGAATATTATTATAATATATGAACTTTGCTCCCAGCTACCATTTTCTGACTGGTTTGAATAAGCTTCAAAAGGATTTGCTAATCGTTAAGATCTTGTTTATTCTAGTCCGGTGCATATTTTGATTTTTCTTCAACTGAATCAGCAAAACCATGAAAATTCGTTTTTCTTCATTGATTTTTTGCTTTTGCATATGGGTTTCTTGTCTGTCTAAACGTAAATAACACGAGGAGCCCTTCCATTCCATATTCAGTGTAGCATTATAATCACGCTGCCATCTTGTTTGGAGTAACTATAAACTTGTTTAAATTATACAAGTAATTCTTTAAACTTTGCTCTTAGAAAAGTGAAAAATGCATATTTATCATTTATATAGCGAAGAAAGTGAGATGTTAATAGAAAGATGTACTTAGAACCTCACATCAATCGTCTTGCTGAATTTCCTGTTTCCTTTTTGATAAAATAAACTGATTCAGTCTGCATTTTGATCTCTTAGTTATAAAGACGATACTTTTATAGGAAAACGAGATCAGTTTCTCTGATGTGCATATGTTTTTGAAGAGGCATTAGTGACGTAAGTCTTTCTTCCATTATTGCGATTGGTTTCGCAGAACATTTCATAAAGCCCCTGTCAGTATTATGCCACGGCCTCATATGTTTCGAGTTCAATTCTCGCAGACATCAACTTTGATTTTCATTCATATGAATCGATAAACTAAAATGAAACCTCGATCAATTCCTGGATCGATATTGCCGACTATATATTTCCCCCAAATTCGAAGCCTTGTAACAATGCTAAAAATAAATATTGCAATCGTCGTATATTGCAACTGAAGTGAACGCCCTCGAATAGAAATAAGCTTCTTGAAGAAACGAGGCCGTAATACGGTTTCGATTTTTCAATTAGTCATTTTACTTCATTTACACTGCTAATGCTCTCGAGAAAGACATGAGCGTGTCATAATCTCTGCTTTTCTCCCAAATAAATCTGAAGACTCGTTATAGCATCTCGAAAACATGTCACATTCCTTTGATGGTCTCACGTTTTGTTATTGTTGTTTGGTGCATGTAGAGCCGATGGTATTGTCTGCCTTGCAAAGCTTATCGTTATCAGCGAATAGAAAGAGAATTACTCGCAGCTCAATTGCTATAACGTTATAGAATTTCTCTTAAGCTCCTTTACCGATTCTATATTTGTTCTATTGTCTTTTAGCATGAACATCTAAATGAGAGTGTCCGCTTTTTCAATCGAACGACCAGATTATTATTATTATCACTATTATTATTATTATTATTATTATTATTATTATTATTACTATTATTATTATTATTATTATTATTATTAGTAGTAGTAGTAGTAGTAGTAGGTGGTGTCGTTGTTGAATAAGTGTGGTGTGGTAGTAATGTTATTTTTGTTCATGTGAAAGCTGGGATTTTGACGGCAGGCAGGAAAAGAAAAATATTTTCTTTCTTGGTTTCAGATGTGAAGATATTAGACAGAAAATACGTTGCATAGGACTTTAAGAGCTCCTTTATTATTACTGTTATTATTATTATTATTATTATTATTATTATTATTATTATTATTCTATTTCTTCTTCTTCTTCTTCTTATTCCTCTCCCCCTCTTTCTTCTTCTTCTTCTTCTCTTCTTCTTCTTCTTCTTCTTCTTCTTCTTCTTATTATTATTATTATTATTATTATTATTATTATTATTTGAAGAGGACGGTGTATTGTATAAAACCCACATCGGCAACATTTTTCAATTTCTTGAAAATGGGTTCAAAACCCCGAAATATTGAATGCAAGGTGAGTCTTAATTCACATATCTGTTTTCTTGTGATTTACCTTCGATCTTTTATACAATATATTCTACACAATGCTTCACAGTAATTATTCCATTATAATAACTATTTCTCTCTCTCTCTCTCCTCTCTCTGTATACACACACACACATATATATATGTATGTATATATGTATATATATATATATATGTATATATTTTCATATATATATCTATATCTATGTATCTATCTATCTATCTATCATCTATCTATCTATCTATCTATCTATCTATCTATCTATCTATCTATCTATATATATAATATATATATATATATATATATATATATATAGGTAAAAACGGTAAGATAACAAAAGAAAGAACCTCAATATTATGTAAATAGAGGAATTTTTCTGTAAATGTAATATATGGCAATTATTCGGTAGCCAAGATAAAACTCTGAGTTTGTATGCGTATGCACGTAGTTGTGCGGGTGCACAGGTATACGTATGAACAGTCGAGCTTACGCGTATACTATGAACTTTTAACCCCCTTACCTTAATTAGCGATCATTCGAATAGCGCTTTTGTCCAAATAGCGGTCAATAACACAGTAATTTCCCTTTGTATAACGATTATTTTTCATAGCGTTTTTCCGATGGCCCGATAACTGAAGAGATGGTAGTGTGGATTTCCACCTCGGCATCCGAAACTCGGAGTTTTATCATGACTACCGAATAAGTGTCACATATTGCATTTACAGATATATATATATATATATATATATATATATATAATCAAAATAAGCAACAAGTATATAATCACCCCATGGATTTATATGGATAATACCATACAAAATTCTGGTGCCTCTGACTTAAGTACCATATTCGTCTGAATCTGAATCTTGCTGAACTTACATATATATATTATATATATATATATAGGTATATCTTAGGTCTTGGCAGGGCATAAATGTGACATATTTCCGCAGAAGCACTCAACCCGAGTTCTGGGCTGTCAACGCAATCGGATTCCAAACTAATGCCAAAATTCTTCATCTGTAGAAAATCCTGGTTTCACAACGGTAAAAACGTTGTGTGGGTGTAGCGAAGAGGAACCTCTAATCCGAATGACAGCAAGACAATAAACTCCTTTAACACGTCTTTAATGATTCAAGTCCCAGCGTTTTTAAGGACCCTGTGCTTTATTTCGATAACACGACTCCATTTTGAAATATTACGAACGCGTGAGTTTCAACTGTTGATCGAGTGCTTCGAACAATTCCGATAACCAATATAATTTAAATCAAACAATTCGCTGAAATCAAATTGAATGGCATCGGAAAATGGACAGACTTCATTTTTTCCGATGTTAATTAATAGATTTACTATAATATTTCTCTATTTCGATGAATCGGACGCTTAATACAATAAGTGAGGTTAAATATTATTTTTCCTATAAATATGATCGGTTGAACGACTAAGATTATTATTAATATAATATAGACACCGAAATGATGACCATCCTTCTGAAATATAAGAGGGAAGAAACGTTTTATTGTGGATAGTAACTACATTTGGTTTATGCCGTCAAGCAAAGCTGTTAGGTGAATAGCAAGCTTAAACTAATATAATCACATTTTCAACGTTAGACGTCAGACACGAAAAACGAATTTACGCACTGAATTAGGATTACACACATACACACATACATACATACATACATACATACATGCATACATACATACACATATATATCTTATGTAAGAGTGTATAAAGATTTATACACGGAGAGAAGACACTTAACAGGGCTTCTTTTACAAGCTAAAAAGGGCAGTTAAACACAAATCACGAAAAAAAAGGAATGTTTAAGGCACATTGCCAACACGCACTAGAGTGAATGAAAAATTAGTTAATCTTATGCTATATATATATATATATATATATATATATATATATACAAAAAGCAATAAAGATTCAAGTTAATTTAAATGAATTTACTTGAATATGGTACCTAACTTAGATGCACAAAAAAAAAACTATACTGTTTTAACAATACAGTAATGCGGGGTGATTATAAGCGGGAAAGAAGCAACAAGAATGGATAGGTTTTTAGTACAATCGTTTCATACAAGGACAGGCTTTATTAAAAGTTGTAAAAATTACAGCATATAAACGTGTCCGTACTCATCAGCTAAAATACATGTGAGTTCTCTAGACATCCTAGTGGTTGTATAGCCTCAACCACTAGGATGTCTAGAGAACTCACATGTATTTTAGCTGATGAGTACGGGACACGTTTATATGCTGTAATTTTTACAACTTTTAATAAAGCCTGTCCTTGTATGAAACGATTGTACTAAAAACCTATCCATTCTTGTTGCTTCTTTCCCGCGTATATATATATATATATATATATATATTAATAAATAGGGCATATGCATATATATAAACATATATGTACGTACCTACCTCTACATGTACATATACACGCATATATGGGTACAGGACACCAAAAAGACGTCGAACACAATGAGAAACGAAAACATAGACACAAACCAAGGGAACTGGAGATTTTTTTAATCAACAAAAAAATAGAGTACAGGAAAATTAACACAAAGAAAAAACCTCTTCTTCAGTCGCTATGGTTTCATCTACTCTACGTTTCGAAGGTGAAAGCGAGACGTATCTTCGACAAGAAACTTTCCTTTCTACGAAAAGCAAATCAATAAAAATTCTGAGATCTTTTCGCAGAGATGTGTATGTGTGTCTGTATGTATGTATGTATATATATATATATATATATATATATATATATATATATATATTTTTTTTTTATATATATATATATATAGGCGCAGGAGTGGCTGTGTGGTAAGTAGCTTGCTTACCACCCACATGGTTCCGGGTTCAGTCCCACTGCGTGGCATCTTGGGCAAGTGTCTTCTGCTATAGTCCCGGGCCGACCAATGCCTTGTGAGTGGATTTGGTAGACGGAAACTGAAAGAAGCCTGTCGTATATATGTATATATATATGTGTGTAGGTGTATATGTTTGTGTGTCTGTGTTTGTCCCCCTAGCATTGCTTGACAACCGATGCTGGTATGTTTACGTCCCCGTCACCTAGCGGTTCAGCTAAAAGAGACCGGTAGAATAAGTACTGGGCTTAGAAAGAATAAGTCCCGGGGTCGATTTGGTCGACTAAAGGCGGTGCTCCAGCATGGCCGCAGTCAAATGACTGAAACAAGTAAAATAGTAAAAGAGTAAGAGTATATATATATATGTATGCCTCTATGTATGTATCTATGTACGTATAGGAGAAATTTCGATAAGAACTAACTTTCATTCTCTGTTCTGATGCACGTTCCACTTTTGTGGTCATTTACAATACTTGGCAATATCTAATCACAACAAATAGCTCTCTATATCATAAATAGTAATACGGCTATGTGTAATAGTTCTTTACGCACTCTCCCTCTCTTTCTCTGTCTCGTTCCCCCCCTCTCTCTCTCTCTCTCTCTATATATATATATATATATATATATATATATATATTGCGTTATTGTCGATCAACGAGAATGAGTGCTCAACACCGCATTGATGGATAAAATTACTTTATTTGTGTTTTAATGCTACCATTGGTTTCATGTTAAGAAAAATATTATATCTTAATATCTTAACAATTTGTCAAGCTGTTCACGTGGAGGAATGAGGTCCGTTTCCATTATGGATTTTATACATATATAAATATGTATTTGTGTAAATATATATATATATATATATCATGTATATCTTGTTTTAGCCAGTAAACTGCATTAAGGGCGGGATGGCGCCTTGAATGGTTGATTCGAACAAGTCGCCGCCAGTTTTTATGTTTTGAAAAAGTTTGGGACTTTTGGGGCAAGGCGTTGTAGAAGGCATTTTGTCCAAGGCGCCGCGTAGCGGAAGAAATCACGAAACCACGTGGTTGCAAAGCGAGGTTCTTAATCACATAGCTATGCCTCTCCCTCCTTCTTTCTCTCTATATTTATATATATGTGTGTGTGTGTATATATATATATATGTGTGTGTGTGTATATATGCATATGTATATACATTCATGCATACATACACATGCACACACATGCATAGACACGTACATACACACACATACACACACACATACACACACATATATATATGTGCATACATGTATGTTCACATATATACACATATACGTACATAAATACATATATATACATACATATATGCATATATACATATATGTGCGTACATATACAGATACATATAAATTTGTTTATATACATACATATACATACATATGTTTGTGTGTCTGTGCCCGCGCCTGCGTTGCACGTATTAGCGAAATGTACCATATTAGGTTGCGATTGTCAGGCTTGGCTTTAAATGAAATTATGCTCGGTAGACAAGGATTTGCCCATACAAATTCTTCACATAATTATTTACGTCTAAGTTGTCGGCCTCTAAGTTTAACATTGTAATTTTCTCAAATACAGCAGAAGCTAGCAGGTAATGTGCTGAATATAATGCAAAACCGGGGCATAAAGTTTCTTATTAACGTCGTCCATATTACATCTGTTGACACATTAACTCTTTCTTCACTCAGACGTGTTATTCAGTTTAGTCTCTATCACAATTGATGCATTTTCGCCATTGTTCAGCGCAAGTGTTTATCTCTCTTAGAAAACGTAAGCCCGTGCAATGTGCTACCCGCTTCTTTACAGTCGCTTTCTCTTCATTTTGTGTCATCAAAATCGTTTTCCTCAAACCCTATATATTCATTGGACTGAACAGGTAGAGCCTGGAGAGCGGCAGATCTGGGTACACTGGATGGGGGGATCGCTAATCCCTCCAGTTTCTAATTGTGGGATTTTATTTTATCTAAGATTTGTGTTGGCGCACATTGTTATGGGGAATGCGGGTCGATTTAGGACTCTTGTTCGGTCTCTTCATTCGAATGGATTGTCTAAGCTTTTTGAGTTTTCATTGGGTCTATCACACACACACACACACACACACACACACACACACCACACACACACACACACACACACAACACACACACACACACACACACACACAGAACGAGTTTTCACAAATTCTCCGTTTCTCAAAAGCATTTGTCGGCACGAGGATCTAGTAAAAGACAATTGCTCAAGGTGCCGTGCAGTGAGACTGAAACTGGACCCACATAACAGCAAAATATACAATAGGGTTTAGTAGATATGGGTAAGCCTGCAACGACAATATATGAACTATAAGAAGGCGGCGAGCTGGCAGAAACGTTAGCACGCCGAGTTCAAATCCCGCCGAGGTCGATTTTGCCTTTTATCATTTCGGGGTCAATAAAGTAAGTCCCAGTTACGTACTGCGGTCGATCTAATCGACTGTCCCCCTCCCCCAAAATTTTGGGCCATGTGCCTAGAATAGAAAAGAATATATATAATGATTTTCTTTTTTTTTATATATATGTATATAGAAAATATATAATGTAATCAGAATGAACTGAACGTGAATCACGCCACAAATAAAATACACATTCTACTTTTTTTCACTCTCGACACAATTATTTTTGTGCTATTTGTTTGTTTATATTTGTGTGTTTTTTAAAATTCTATCTGTAATTACATCTGGCTCTGTATTTTTGTCTCTCTATATTTACGTCAATCTCCATCTTTATTACTTTTCTTTCTCTTCGTCTGCCTTTTACCTATTTTCTGCTTTCTCCCTACTATTTTAACCTCTAGTTTCTCTCTCTCTCTGTCTGTCTCTCTTTCTCCGCTCTCTTTCTGTCTGTCTATCCTCTTTGTCTCTGTTTGTCTGTCTTTCTATACCTATCTCTCAGTCTCTCTCTCTCTCTCTCTCTCTCCTCTCAAACTTGTTCTCAACACGAAGACATAAATATTCATATTAATTCGTCACTTCACAAGTATGCACACAGTCTATCCATTCTCTTCATTGGCAAATACACTATCAACCACAGTCTATCTGTTTAACTGTCTGTCTGTCTTTCGCTCTCTCTCTCTCTCTTTCGGTATTTCTCTCTCCGTCTCGAATCAAGGGAACAGTTAAATAAACACCTACCTCTCCTTCACACACGGAACACAGCAAAATTCTTCAGTTATTATCAGCAAAGCATAATAATGCCAGCGTTGCCATTTAAGGCAGTTATATATACATACATACCTATATATATATATATATAAACTGTATGTGGTATATTTATGTTGCAACAGTTCGCTGCACACCGGTATTCAGTGATTCAGCCGTTCTGTTTACTTGCTCAATTTAAGATAAGCCATCGTTTGCTTTAGTTATCACATCAACAGCTGTTATTGTTGTTCGTTTCTTATTACTCTGCCGTGGCTTTGTATTTGGTCAGGCATTAATCTATGAATGCTATCGCTACAAGGTGGTCATTTACTCTTCACTCAACCAAGGAGTGGTGGTAATGAGGTACCGAAGGGTCATGTTTTGCATAGAAAAGATATAGCTACACCATAGTAGGCTACAATGTTTTATATTTTGAGTGAAAACGTTTGGTCAATCGATTGAAAATAAACTTCCAATAAAAAAGGAAAGCAATTTACGTTAGTATTTCTTGTTTTCAGGAAAGAAAACGAAAGAAGAAGAGCGAGAGAGTGAGGGAGACGCAGAGGAGGGGAGAGATTTAAGTTGCAGAGATGTTAAAAAAAAGGTAAGTAGTAGAGAACGACTCTGATATTAGGGTTACAACTCTTGAGAAATTTCGACCTTATTAAACATTACCACCCGAATATTGTGCAGTATGTATTTATGAGGTCATTTAACTAATTTTAAGATTTTTGCGCGGCTCATTCACTGATAAGACAATTTTATTTAATGACATGGCAGAACTTCTCTAGAGTGAATCTTGGATGAAACTCATATAATTAGTTAAGTTCGGCCTGATATATTTAATGTGGAAGTTGTTGGGTAGTTTTCGTAGTAGGGTAATTGTGGTGTATTATGATTAAAAACGGGGTCGCGAGGGTGGTTGTTATTGCGAAGATAAGCTCACAAAATCACTAAAGCTCAAATGTTCAAGCGTGTGAGCCAAGGAATTAATAAGTACCTATATGGTGTGGCATCAAGCGATAGGTTAAAAATTGCAGGGAAATTTCCCTCATAGCATACTCTGTTCCGGGTCAGAACGAACCTTAAAATAATCTACACAATTCCAAAACTGTAAGACACACGCACGCACTCACACATACACACATGTCTGTACACACACACACACACACACACACACACACATATATAAATATATGTTTTCCTAGGGCTAAAAAGTAGTAACATCGTTCAACGCAGGACTGCCACTTTGAGTAGGCAAATAGACATTTATATATATATATATATATATATGTGTGTGTGTGTGTGTGTGTGTGTGTGTCCGAATGTATGTGTATGTGTACATATACACGTTTGTCTCTGTATGAGTATAATGACAACAACTACGAACAACAATGCCGTATAACCGAAGCCTATGACAAGTTGATCGTAGGCACCGACCGCCAACCAAAACATTACTAAACGCCGAAGGCCAAAAGTGATAACAATGTCTTAAACTCCTGCATTGCCAGATTATTCAGTCTACTTCTATCTTGGCCATTATCTTAATTTCAGGAAGAAATTATCCGCCTGGATATTTTTGAATGTATAAATTTGAACATATGAATTAACGTCTATCCCACCCTAATATCGCACAGATGGCTCCCCACTTTTAATATGCATCCTTGCTGCACCCGTTCTGCTCTTTTTTTGCCCCACACATCCTAAGACCATATGGATGGTGCTGACAGACAATAAAAATGCATACAATACCAGAAAGTGGTCGGTGGTCCACAATAGTTTCTCTACTGAGAGGACACCGTAGGGTGAATCTCTAAAAGAAGGTAAATAAGTGACTACATTTTCTAACGCACCCTTTATGTTGACAGGATGTGTTTTTAGGGAAATTAGATTGCTATTTCTAATCTATAGATTGACCAAATAGCATCTAGAGATTCCTTAACTCGCTCGCTCACAATGCTGAGTTCGTGTCCTTCCGTGAGCTTACGTTCATAATTATCGCCATCCACGTGACTGCCTTGGACATTGGCAATCAAAAAAATCAAAAAATTCCACACTCACCGAGGAAGGCATTATTTTTCTAAAGCGGTTTTGATTTTTAACGAACAGATATATATCCAACAAAAGGGCGGCGAGCTTGGCAGAATCGTTAGCACGACGGGCGAAATGCTTAGGGGTATTTCGTCTGCCGCTACGTTCTGAGTTCAAATTCAGCCGAGGTCGAATTCGTCTTCCATCCTTTCGGGGTCGATTAAATTAGTACCGGTTACGCACTGGGGTCGATAAAATCGGCTTAATCCGTTTGTCTGTCCTTGTTTGTCCTCTCTGTGTTTAGCCCCTTGTGGGTAGTAAAGAAATAGGTATTTCCTCTGCCGTTACTTTCTGAGTTCAAATTCCGCCGAGGTCGACTTTGCCTTTCATCCTTTCAGAGTCGATTAAATAAGTACCAGTTACGCATTGGGGTTGATATAATCAACTTAATCCGTTTGTCTGTCCTTGTTTGTCTTCTCTGAGTTTAGCCCCTTGTGGGTAGTAAAGAAATAGATATATATCCAATGAAGACACCACTGAAGTCATACACCGTGAGTAAATCCACTCCGTTTCGTCCCTGTCACACCTTACTCTCTAAGAGACAATCAGAATATCCTTAGCGCTCTAATTACCGCTGTTGTTTAAATCTATTACTCTCTTTTTGGTCATTACCAACAATTAAGTTCAACGATTTAACAAGATGGGACAATAATGCTGTGTCGTTAACAGACTACAAACCGCATTGATCGTTTCCTTTCCTACCCTGTGGTCATTTGCTGTTACTGCCTGTTTAGAAATTGATATAAAGTGATTGGTTTACCATCATTTTCACTGCAGTGTTGCTACCATTTCTTCTTCTTAATTATTGCTCTGTCTTCGGCAGTTAGTAATTACAGGATGGTGGTCGAAATTTATATCATCAGATTATGGCATTGTTTAAAGACGCAACAGCCGAGCGAGAAAAGATTATTTAACCGGTAATTGACGATTTATAGCTTGTGATTTCGACGTTAAAAGGTATTTCGTTGTATTTCTGGACATGACGTTTAATTCTGCATCATTTCGAATCGGTTAATAAATAAAATATAACATAAACATCATGGTTCTAAGAGAGTAGAGTTTGTCAACGTCGGAGAAATTCATTTAGCAAAGTTCACAAATTTGGATAAGTTTGTTTATTGTGAGGAGAAAAGTTTCCTGACATTTTGAGTGGTTTAAAACGGATAAAGGGAGAGAGAAGAACTGAATGGAACCAAAAAATATCTGAAGTGAAGCGCAGAGTTTGACAAGTAGAAGTAAAGCTAACATGTCAGTAGAGATTGAAGACATTGCAAAAAAGGCGAAGTTGATAAAAGACTTCAATATATTCGTTTGTCCCAAAGAGTGAAATTCTAGGCCGTTGATCTTTGTCTGAGAGTGGAGAAGACAGAAAGAGAGAGAGAGAGAGGGAGAGAGAGAGAGAGGGAGAGAGAGAGAGAGAGGGAGAGAGAGATAGAGGGAGAGAGAGAGAAGAAATTCAGTTGTCACTCGGTCCGTCGACAAATATAGCAATCGTTAAATTATGGGTTTCGTTTCTATTTTCTAATAATTGGTTGAAAAATATTGATACGTCACAGCTATTATGTCTTCCCATTATTCTGCCAGAAAAAGACAAAGACAATACAAAACAAAATAAAATAAAAATGCAACAAAGTTTTGTTTTCTTATTCTAAGAATTACAGTGGACGATAAAACAAGAATCAAGTCGAATTCTTGGTTTGATGTAATCGACTAGTCACTCGTCCGCCAAAATTTCAGGCTTTTTTTTTGCCTATATGGAAGAAAAGATCATCATCATCAGCAGCAGCAGCATCAGCATCAGCAGCAACAACAGCAGCAGCATTGGAGACGCAATGGCCCATTGGTTAGGGCAGCGGACTCGCGGTCGGAGGATCGCGGTTTCGATTCCCAGACCGGGCGTTGTGTGTGTTTATTGAGCGAAAACACCTAAAAGCTTCCACAAGGCTCCGGCAGGGGCTGGTGGTGACACCTATTGTACTCTTTCGCCCCAACTTTCTCTCACTCTTTCTTCCTGTTTCTTGTCCCCGACTTCCTACGCAATCACTGAGCCTGGATGCGCATTCATCCATCCGTCGATGCTCTCGGTGTCGGGCGTTGACCTGCTTTCTCTTTTGCGGGTCTTACGAATATCAAAGGACCACGTTTCGGACTTCTCCCATCTTGCGAGCTCTGGGACGAAGACCGTTCGCTCAACAGCAACAGCAACAGCAACAGCAGCAGCAGCAGCAGCAGCAACAGCTGTAGTAGTTATAGTAGTAGTAGCAGTATTAGTAATTTATCCCAGATCCGCCCAAAGTGTTCAGACCTATAATCAAATGAATTTCAATAGAAAACTTCCCGTCTTGTCAGGCATCACCTATTTCAGACGGTGTTGATTATCTTAACGTGCTATTACTTTTATTAACATAGTAATGGGTGTTATGATTGAGATTTGGTTTCCATATCTAGCAGGTGCTGCGACCACCTAAAGATTTCCTCATTCATACGTTGTGCTGTAGTTGACATGACAGTTGCAATATCTCTATTTCAACAGAAAACGACATATGAATCGGAAGTAAGGAATAGCTTTAGAAAGAATTTTTCATACGTATGTATAGAAAAATTTCAAGAAAGTATTTCTCAGGAAGGAAATCTCACAAAATGAAGATAAAATTCATAACGTGTAATATCTATGCATACAGCATACAAAATGCATGAGAATATCTTTACAAAACCTATTTACAATGAGGCAGCATGCAACATTCCTAGAGCAACTTGATCCTTAGAATTCTATTCCATTAAAATGAAAAACAGAATGTTAAGATAAAAGGCAATCCTTCCTGATGCCCAGGGTAGGACACATAGAAATTGTCGATATCTCGCAGCGACGTTGTAAAGAAGAAAAGTTATGCCGCACAGAAATTTATTCATATTTATCGAAACGCTATGCAAGTGAATGTTGATAGCGGTTTATTATAAGTCGTGTGCTGGTTTACCGCTCATCAATCTTTTAATAAAATATACCATAAGTTTCCTCTTACAGGAATTTCTGCAACAATGAAATATTATTTGATTGTAGGGATTCCTAACAAGGATGAACAAAAAAATATATAAAAAGCGGAATTAGGCTTGGGGGTATGGTTAATGTTAAAGTTAGTGTTAGATCTAGGTTTAGATCCAAAGAATATGAAATTCCATAGCGGTGATCGTGGTTGAGGAAGAAAAAATAGCTTTGGGCATTATGGATCGTATAATATGAATGTTGTGAAACGATATTATTTAGGAACAAATTGTCCTGTTCTTATAAATGTTCAATTGTCATAGCAAATGATGGCAAAAGATCCTTGAATTTATTATTGAAAAACTTCAGAGAAACTCGTAGCTTTAATCTATCACAGCTTTCATCACAACATTTTATAGATAGATAGACACATATTTATGTTTATTTCTCTTTCTCTCTCTCTCTCTCTCTGTATAAATAAATAAATATATATTTATATATATATATATATATATATTGTTATTCATCCAAACAAGTGCATGAATAGAAGAAACGAAGTTTAAAAAGGCATTGAGAATATACTAGAATTAATTAGAATTTGATTATATTTGAATATAGGAATAAACCTGACTCATTTCTCATTAGGTTTTCAAATGTGTACACTATATGGAGCTGTTTGCCGAATTATGTATATTCTGGCCATAATTATGATAATAATAAACAATAACTGTCTCCAACATTTTTATGTAAACAAATAATATATCACTCATTAATATCTTCGTTTTCTAACTGTCAGATGACATAATCGATGGAGAAAAGCGTTTATGAGACCTTCTTGCACCACGTGAAAGTTGATGAATCAATCTGTATATCAACGGAAAGCATTCTGAAAAACATTTCTAATTTAAAAACAAATGATTTTTATAGCAACAGCCAGGACATACATAATTTATGACTTAGCTCCATATAATACACACTTTTGAAAATCTAATATAAGTGTATGCCTATATAATTAAGATATAACTAAATTCTAATTACTTCTAATATATTCTCGACATTTTTAACTTCATTTCTTTATATATATATATATATATATATATATATATATATATATATATATATATAGATATATATATATAATATATATATATATATATATTTATATATATATATATATATTTATATATATATATATAACGGGAAGCTTTATGAAAATAAGCAAAAGACGAAGGTAGGTGGAATACAAACAAACAATTGTATTAGTATGGCGCTCAGGAATATAAATAGAACAAGTCTTTTACGTTTCGAGCCTACGCTCTTCAACAGAAAGATACACAGAAAAGAAACACGGAGAGAAACAAGGAGAGAAAAAAATATAAATACATATATATGTATGTATGTGTATGTATATATATGTGTGTGTATGTGTGTCGGTGTTTGTGTTGGTGTGTGTATATACGATAGAATGATAGGTGGGGAGAGAAAGGAAGAGTATGGTAGTCCGTTAGATAGGTAAACAGAGATTCTAGAGCGGAATTATTCGATGTTTGAGTCATAAGAAGCATAACCCAGAAGTGAACGACCTTCAATGCCTACGAAAATATACTGAAGCATACGGCAGTCTTACAAATAATAACAGAGGCAAAATGTAGCCCTGAAGTTAGACAAAATAGATGTAATATTCGATGAAAATAAGGTGTGTCTGGGCAAAAAAATTCCCCAATAATTAGCTAAGAATAGCAAGACGAGCGTGACCAGAGAAAAGTTCATGGTGGTAAAGTGAAGTAGAAAAGACACAAAATTAGATGAAAAGGAATGAAGATGCAAAAGATACTGTAGACAGAGCAGCTGAAATATGTGGAATCGATATGCAGATAACTGATGAAGTTGAAAATATGACATAAAATTCCTCTGCCACAGCTTGTCCATTAAGATCTTTTTCAGAATTTACAAACTATTATTTGATATTAAGGGAAATTAATGTTTCAATAGAAATGGCTGGAGAATTATTCTGAACAGAATAACTCAATAGAGTTACCATAATCTTTCAATTGGGATGAAACTCTCAGTCTGTAGAAGCATATATACTTTCATGAATTCCGTTCGAAATTAATGGCAAGGAACAGAGAACTATCGAATAGAATTATTTTTTTGATAAATACAGATTCTACAATTAAAAAAAAACATGTTGAATCATTCTGTAACACACACACACACACACACACACACACCACATATATATATATATATATATGCATATATGCATATATATATGCATATATATATATATATATATACATGTATATATATGTATGTATGTATGGATATATATATATACATATCAATATAAGCATGTACACGCACACACACACACACACACATATATATATGTGTGTGTACTTATACATATATATGCAAGTACATATAAATATATATAATATATATAAAATATGTATATATATATAGATAGATTGATAGATAGATAGCTATAGCTTGATAGATATAAGATATATAGAAATATGTAATATACATATATATATATATATATATATATATAATATATATATTATATATATATATATATACATATATGACAGAATGGGGACGTTTAAAAAGAAGTTTGCTTTTTTGCTTTATTGCGTGCAAAACTAACTAACCATAGAATTCTGTGTTGGTGTATGAAAATATAGCAATAGAAAAAATATGTTTGATCAGCTCTGATATTGAGAACAAAATGAGCTTTTCAATACCCTCCATGGTCCACAAATATTACATATATTTAGATATTGTTGCATGAGAACACTTCGTAGATAAAGTTTATCATTTCAATAAAGCAAGAATCACACGATTTCACTTGACTCATATGAACTGTTGGAGACATTATGGCGGACATCTCATGTGATTTTCGTTTGTATCAAATTGTATATATTAAATTTTTTTTTCTTTTATTTTAAAAAAGAGGTATATTTGTGAAAATTGTGTGCATAGTTTTCACGCTGAATTTTTAAAGTATGAGTCGATAATTTAAAGGCAGCCGCACCAGACTGGTTTGGGAATTATTTTTCAACTTATTCTAATCATTATTGTTTTTTTTTATTATTGTTTATAACACGTACAGTTTTATCGATATATTCCAATACATTTTCGGTTTTAATTTTTTTTTCGAGTACTCTTTATTTATGCTATACATATTTTTTATACATGGTTTTCATATTTGCAGATGAACATTTAACGCAGTTATTTTCTAAAAAATACATTTCTTATAGGGCAGAAATGTTATTTTCACCGTTTAAATGACAATCCCCATTTCTACGTTTGCATTTTATAATTTAAGTTATAATTATATAAACTTCACCTGTTGCAACCCTTTAGATTTCTCACCGGTAGAGAAAGTAAGAAAAAATATATTCACATAATTGATAAAGACCAAAAAGCACATTTGTTAGTATACATAAAAAGAAATATTAAGTATTATATTAATTGTCTGTATACATTAATATATATACTATATATATACTAATGATATTAATTTATATATTTAATGCTATAATATATTAACCGTTTTAGTTAGTTACGATGTATATAATGTATATGATGTATATAATGTAAAAAAAATACTTCTGATCAATATTCTAGTAAATAATGTGGTTCAAATATTCACAGATACAAAATGATAAATTAATGTTGATTTCAAACTTTGGCACAGGACCCGCAATGTTTTTTGGTGGGAGAAGGGGGTAAATTTGTTCCAACGTCCTCAGTACTCAACTGGTACGTTTTTCATCGACCCCCGAAAGGATGAAAGGAAAATTCGACCTCGGCGAAATTTTAACGCAAAATTCTAACTTGATATTAACAATAACCTATAAAACCTAGGCTCTCACCATAGCTACTGTCTTGCAGAAAATCTAGATACAATCTGATAACTCGATGCAGTTTGTTGTGGACATTGGTGCATCAGCGAAATCCTATCAGTATGCGTGTAACATCTCAGCCTTGTACCGGAATTTGAAGCTATAAAAAAATCAGTGAACTGGCACAATTGTTATGGCATTTCTTCAACTTCTTTACGCTCTGGTGTAAAATCCCACCTGGAGAACTTTGCATTTGGGGGTCGATAAAATAAAGTACTGAAGTTGATTAAATCCTCTTACACTTTCTCTCAAAACTGCTGGTCTTGATCCAACATTAGAAAGAATTCTTCTTCTTTTCTTCTTCTTCTTCTTCTTCTTTCTTCTTCTTCTTCTTCTTCTGCGAGCTGGCAGAAACGTTAGCGCTCCAGCCGAAATGTTTAATGGTATTTCACCCGTCGCTACGTTCTGAGTTCAAATTCCACCGAAGTCTACTTAGCCATTCATCCTTTCGTTGTCGATAAATTAAGTACCAGTGAAACACCGGGGTCGATGTGATCGATGAGTCCCCTCCCCAACACTTCAGACCATGTGTCTTCAGCAGCAAAGATTATAATAATAATAATAATAATAATAATAATAATAATTAATATTATTATTATTATTGTTATTATTATTATTGTTATTATTATTGGCGATGCCGGATAAAAATGTCTTGAGTATTTAGTTATGATGCTTTTCATTTCTGAGTGAGGAACCATTGACTACTTTGTTGGTAAAATGATAGAGTCATTATGGCCCTTGGATAAAACGCTTCGTGCTATTTCATCCGATTCTTTGTACTCCGAGTTCAAGTCACTAGCACGTCAATTTTGTATTTCTTAATTTCAGGGTCAATAAAAAATCCTAGTCTAAGGGTGGATAGCAGAGAGTTTGCAAAATATTTACATGATCACAAAGGATACTTTGTAGTAAGCGTTCCGGCTCTGTGCCTTTTGAATTCAAATATCGCACCGTCCCCGTAGAATTGTGATATCGTCTGTGGTTGCAACTGTAAGACTGTGTCAACAATTAGAAAACAAACACCCAATGGAAATAGAGTTTCTTTGGTTGATTGGAACAACGACTGCCACCACCACCACCACCACCACCATCAATACCACCAACTCGACAACAACCAATACCCCCACTACCAACGGTACCACCACCACCACCACCATCAATACCACCAACTCGACAACAACCAATACCCCCACTACCAACGGTACCACCACCACCACCACCATCAATACCACCAACTCGACAACAACCAATACCCCCACTACCAACGGTACCACCACCACCACCACCACCACCATCAATACCACCAACCCGACAACAACCAATACCCCCACTACCAACGGTACCACCACCACCACCACCATCAATACCACCAACTCGACAACAACCAATACCCCCACTACCAACGGTACCACCACCACCACCACCATCAATACCACCAACCCGACAACAACCATACCCCCACTACCAACGGTACCACCACCACCACCACCATCAATACCACCAACCCGACAACAACCAATACCCCCACTACCAACGGTACCACCACCACCACCACCATCAATACCACCAACTCGACAACAACCAATACCCCCACTACCAACGGTACCACACCACCACCACCACCACCACCAACCCGACAACAACCAATACTCCCACTACCAACGATACTACAACAACCAGTAGCAAAACCACCACCACCACCCATACCACCAATATCATCATTAGCACCGTCGCCACCAGCATCACCAATACCACCACCACCACCACCACCAGCAACAGCAACAATATCATCATTAGCACCGCCACCACCGCCACCACCAGCACCACCAATATCATCGCTAGCATCGCTGCCACCACCACCACCACCACCACCACCACCAATATTCTCACTAGCACCGCCACCACCAGCACCACCATTACCACTACCACCTCGTTGATTGCTGACTGAGTCTGACTTGAAAGCAAAATTCTTAAAATTTCGGACCAATATGTTTTCTCCGATAAATTTAGTCGCACTTTAATGCATCACTGACTTTGTAACATATTCAGTAACTAAAGAGAGCATTTTGTTGTTTAATATCTTCCCTCCGAGGGAAAAATAATCGAGCTTTATTACCCAACGTTTGCCGAAACAAACTATTTGGAAATGGTTACAGATGTAGTAGTGGAAGAATATTTGCACAATGGAATTATCCAGTCTCCTCTGTCAGAGAAGGTTGAAAGAAATATTTGAAACTAATGGGAATAGAATAGATGGAAGCACTCCGTCGGTTACGACGATGAGGGTTCCGGTTGATCCGAATCAACGGAACAGCCTGCTCGTGAAATTAGCGTGTAAGTGGCTGAGCACTCCACAGACACGTGCACCCTTAACGTAATTCTCGGGGATATTCAGCGTGACACAGAGAGTGACAAGGCCGGCCCCGGCCCCTTGAAATACAGGTACAACAGAAACAGGAAGTAAGAGTGAGAGAAAGTTGTGGTGAAAGAGTACAGCAGGGATCACCACCCCCTGCCGGAGCCTCGTGGAGCTTTTAGGTGTTTTCGCTCAATAAACACTCACAACGCCCGGTCTGGGAATCGAAACCGCGATCCTATGACCGCGAGTCCGCTACCCTAACCACTGGGCCATTGCGCCTCCACAGGGGAATAGAATAACTAACTGTAGTAACAACATCGGCGAAGGTGCCAAGTGCTTCAGAAACTCTTAAACCAATATCGGTTATAATAATAAGAACAGAAGCAACGCATGGAACGGGGTGTGGTCTGTAGGATTGAGTTGCTAGAAATAGCTGCAAGGACTGTTTTGGGCGCGAGACCAACAACGGTTAGACTAGCGAGTTGGATACGATTGAAGAACTTTGGAGGAAAGCAACAAGGATCTTGTTGGCGAAACTGGTCTTGGACATTATCGGAACACTAAACATTGGAGTTGCGTGACGACGTCTTAAACTTGTCTGAACCTGTGATACCTGGTGTTTATCTCAACGGACAGAACTGTGCAAATATTCGCTTTGGTTTGATCTGAAATATTGAGGTGCTTCTAAGGAAGGATGTGGGAAAAGGTGGATCATCGTAGCTAATTCTACATCTGTAGGGGTCTGTGGTGAGTCCTTGAACTCATAAAGTCGGAGCTTTACTTAGTTTCCGTGGTGATTGGGACTACAGCACTCTCCACTGGATGTGTCGCCAGTCCGTCGCAGGTTTAACTTCCCAGCTGAATAAACTGGAGTAGCGTGAATTAATGGAGTGTTTCTACTCAAAAACACAACGCAGCATCAGGTATGGGAGTCGAAACCACGATTTTATGATTGTGAGTGCAGCACTTTAGCTGCTGAGCCACACACCTCCGTAGCTCTGATCCATAACTCTGTTAATAAAATCAAGTATCGGAGTTAGTTTAAGCGACTGCCGATATGTGGCATCGTACAAGGACTTTAACAAACTTGTAAAACTAGTGACCTTAGGCAGCCATTTCTGATGGATCAGCGGATTAAAACAAGGCCCAACTAAAACCCACTGTATGTGAGAAGTGGCGTTACCACGAGCTGGCAGAAACGTTAGCACGCCGGGCCAAATGCGTAGCCGTATTTCGTCTGTCGTTACGTTGTGAGTTCAAATTCCGCCGAGGTCGACTTTGCCTTTCATCCTTTCGGGGTCGATAAATTAAGTACCAGTTACGCACTGGTGTCGATATAATCGACTTGATAACTATTTCTCTCCTTGTTTGTCCCCTCTGTGTTTAGCCCCTTGTGGGTAGTAAAGAAATAGGTATACTAGGATGGGATGTCATTAAATGTGCTGTTTGCAAAGCGAGTTTAGAGACACATCTGCAACCAATAAAAAGAACCGGATCTTTAACAGAGAGAAGACAGGATACCCAAAGCTGAAGATTAAGAACAGATAGGGCGAACACGTTTAAGTTGCAGTGGAAGAGAAATCATCACTGGCTTGAGTAAATTCTGTTAAGAAACAGAATCAGGATTTTAGTCAAGGGGATAACA
Organism: Octopus sinensis; assembly: GCF_006345805.1. Taxonomy (NCBI): domain Eukaryota; kingdom Metazoa; phylum Mollusca; class Cephalopoda; order Octopoda; family Octopodidae; genus Octopus; species Octopus sinensis. The sequence continues at coordinate 59,549,464 of NC_043011.1, read as the reverse complement.
AAGTGGTTTCAGACGTGTTTGCATTTAAAATATTAATTGCAATCCGTGTAACCACTTAAACCGGAAAATAATGTAATGGGCGGTTTCTAGTATTAATAAAAGTATTAATCTAATGAGATTCAACCTGGACAGAAGGCCGGTTTGTCATACGGTTACTTCTCGTAACTGTGGATACGTGTTTTCAGCTGATTGAACTGCAACACCGTGAAATTAAGTACTTTTCTTGAGGACACTCTGCGCTCTCTGGCTCTGGAATAGACTTAAATATTCTAGATGACATATATTCCACTAAATGCTCTACCAAATATTTTTCTGCTTGGAAATTTGCCAAAAACCTGATTTACGGAAAAGTTAGTACTATTACTATACTGACGAGGTCATACAAAAGACCGAAAAACTTGCCCCTACGAACAGAACAGGATTGCAGGGGCAGAAAAAAGGCACGAACAACGCAAATCCAGAACCAGCTCGTTGTTTTCAGTACCAGCAGACCAACAGGGCCTGAACTGCAACAGAACTTTCCGAACTCGCCTCGAACGGATCGGCCACAGCCGGTCACAACCCATCTTCCCTCGCGCGATGTTCTTGGTCATCTTCGACAACGACAGACGAAATAATGATGATAACAACAACAACAACAACAACAACAACAACAACAACAATAATAATAATAATAATAATAATAATGATAATAATAATTAAAAAATGCTTTCTAATTGATTTATCAATACCAGCAGATGACTACGTGTCCCTAAAAGAAATGGAGAAACTTTCAAAATACAAAGACCTGGAAATGGAGGTAACTCGAATGTGGAATCTAAAAACAGAAACAATTCCTATCATAGTAGGCGCATTAGGTATGATAAAAAATATTATAAAAAATATTCAGACAAATACATAACAAAAACACCAGGACTTACAAACACATATAACATACAGAAAATTTCACCACTGGGCACTGCACACATCCTACGCAGAACACTTTCAATACAGTAACAATCAGAGGTCTACAACAAATCACAACACATACCCAAGGCACACAGAGCTGCGCTCGGTAGTGAAATGAAAGCACGCTATAAAAATAAAACTACTGAATAATAATAATAATAATAATAATAATAATAATAATAATAATAATAATAATAATAATAATACCCACATCTCCCTCTCTGCAGACATACAGACACACATACATATCTATATTCATAACTATATAAATGCGTGTTATTAATTCATATTTGATTTCCGTTAGCCAGCTTGTACTAATGGCAACTGCATACCGTAGAGACAATATAGAGTATATGAACGACTGGCCATATCTCTTACAATATAATTCGGTACATAATGTATATTATATGATTACTCTCCGTTTTGGCGCAATATGACGACATTTAACGGAGACGTGCGAGTTATTGAAATCTATTTGGAAATACGATTATACTGCTGCAGACTTCATTATCATAACTGGTTTCATAAAGAAAACTTCTGGCCGTTAATTTTATTTTCATAAGAGCAAATACGCCGAAATAGTCTATTGTTTCTTCACTCTCAACAACATTGTCTCATTCGAAACGGACACACGTCTGTCTGTCTCTGTGTATATGAGCTGTCCTGGGTATAAATTTAATCTTCCAGGTGTGGGGACCTGGTTCAGGAGCTCCAAGGTTTTGAGGGTGGAGGAAACACCTCAGCGACTGTTATTCTCAGGTCTACACTCACCCTCGGAGTACAAACACCTGTCAGGGCTCCAGCTATGCTTGGATTAACAAGTAATAAAGACACCAGGAGTGATGGAAACCCCTACATATTGTCAGAACATCTCTCTAGGAGAGGAACATCCTGCTGGTGAAATTAACCTTCACGTCACCGGGCACTGCGCAGACACGCCTACTCTTAATGTTGTTCCGAAGGCGTTTCGATGTGACACAGCATTTGACAAAGCTGCTCCTTCTAATTACAGGTACAACTCAGTTTTGTCACCTGAGCGAACTGACGAAACGTGAAATAAATTATCTCGCGCAAGGACCCAACGCATCGCCGCGGATCGAACCCATGACCTTACGATCGTGAACCAAAGACCCTAATCTGTAAGGCACGCGCCTTCACGCGTATGTAAATATGCATACACTCAAAAACAATTGTGAATGGATGCATTAATAATAGTAAAATTGCAGCAGAAAAGTTGTTTTCTGCATCTCATTTGAAAATAATTTCAAATGACGAACAAGTGTTGTATTAGTTTTGTGTTTGTTGTTTTAATTAAACAATAACGTCTCTGGCGTTTGTGTTTTTCCTTTGACATCAAACCCAAGCGACAAGGATATGAGAGATTAAATAAAGAGTGTCTTTCAAATCCTCAATTATAATACAAAAGAGATGAGTTTTTCTGCGTCTTTATTTTCTTTCTATTACTAAAGAAAGTGAAAAGACACAAATAAGTGAAGGAAACAGAAAATGAGAGAGAGAGAAAGAGAGAAATAGAGAAATAGAAGAAGGAAGGGAGAGATAACGTGAAAGAAATAGAAGAAAGAGTTAGAGAGAGAGAGAGAGAGAGAGAGGAGAGAGAGAGAGAGAGAGAAAGAATGAGAGGTAAAAGAGATGGAAATAATAATAAGAAAGAGACGAAAATTGTGAGAAGGAGAGAGAAAATGACAGAGAAAGAAAGAGAGAAATAGAGAAAGGAAGGGAGAGATAACGTGAAAGACTTAGAAGAAAGAGCGAGATAAAGAGAGAAAGAATGTGAGGAAAAAGAGAAGGAAATAAATAATACGAAAGAGAGGAAAAGTGTAAGAAGGAGAGAAAATGACAGAGAAAAAGTGATGAGAGAGAGAGAGAGAGAGAGAGAGAGAGAGAGAGAGATCATGAGGCAAAGAGGCGGTGAGTAAATAAGAGCAAGAGGGGGAGAGGAAGGAGAAAGAGAAAGTGTCTCCTTTGGAATTGTAGAAAGCTCGTTCCATAAATAATAATGACTCTCTTAGTTTCAACGAAGTCAAACCATCTCTGATAATGTCAGCTTTAACTAATTCCTGGCCTTGCTTGTATTGTCTTCGAGATTAGCTGACTTCTTCCTTTTGCTGCAAGTGTCAAATTCAATGGCTGCCATGCTACGTCAACGACTGGCATTGCAAATGAGTTTTTTTTTTTCATTTTCTTTTTCTTTTTCTTTCTGTCTTTATTATCAAGAATCTATATGCATCCATCTTTTGCAGAAGAAATAAACACAATAATTCAATGAAAAAATAAAAAAAAAAGAAGGAAAAGAGAAAGAAGATGGAATGAATGAGGAAATATAATTAGCATTTTTATTTTATTTTTTTTTATTTTGCTTGAAAATTTTATTTATTCATTTTCTGTTTGTTTGTTTGATTTTTTTTCTGTATTTTTTGAAAAGTCGATTATGAAGAACGATGATATTTTCAATCAATGTAAAACAATAATTCTTGCTCGTTGTTCAATAATTCTCACCCACAAAGCATAAAAAAAAATAGAAAAAAAAATTAATTGTTTTCCTCAGACAGACATTCTAACGTTTAGAAAAATTTCAATTTCGCCACGCGCACGCACACACACACACACACAACCACACATGCATGTATATATATATATACATGTGTATATATATATGTTTATATATATGTTTATATATGTGTATATATGTAGATATAGTATATATAATATATATATTATATATATATAATATATATAGACATATATAATATATGTCTCTCTCTCTCTCTCTCTCTCTCTATAATATATAATATATATATATATATAGGCGTACATATATATATATATATATATATTATATATATATATATATATATATTATATATATATATATATATATATATATATAGGCGTGAACTGCGTGGTAGGAGGCTTGCTTCCCAACTACAGGGTTCAGGGTTCAAGCACACTGCAAATGTTTGGGCAAATGTTTACTATAACCCCAGGCTGACCAAAGTACTGTGAGTGAATTTGGTAGACGAAAACCGAAAGAAGCCCTTGCCTAAGTGTCTTTGTGCGTATATTTGCCCCTCCCCACCACACACAGAGGTAAAACCATAAAGATAATTTGGGATAGTAACTTAGCTGAATCATTATATATATATGTATGTATGTATGTATAATGTATCGACCCAGAAACATGAAAGCAAATTTGACCTCTGTGTGATTTGAACTCAGAAGATAAACCAGCCGGAAGAAATATATCCCAAATATTTCACCTGTGGCTCTGTGGTAAGTAGCTTGCTAACCAACCACATGGTTCCGGGTTCAGTCCCACTGCGTGGCATCTTGGGCAAGTGTTTTCTGCTATAGCCCCGGGCCGACCAATGCCTTGTGAGTGGATTTGGTAGACGGAAACTGAAAGAAGCCTGTCGTATATATGTGTGTGTGTTTGTCCCCCTAGCATTCCTTGACAACCGATGCTGGTGTGTTTACGTCCATGTCCATTAGCGGTTCGGCAAAAAGAGACCGATAGAATAAGTACTAGGCTTACAAAGAATAAGTCCCGGGGTCGATTTACTCGACTAAAGGCGGTGCTCCAGCATGGCCGCAGTCAAATGACTGAAACAAGTAAAAGAGTAAAAGAGTAAAGAGTATATATATATATATATATATATATATATATATATATATATATATATATGTATATAGATGCAGGTGTGGCTGTGTGGTAAGAAGCTTGCTTACCAACCTCATAGTTCCAGGTTCAGTCACACTGCGTAGCACCTTGGGCGAGTGTCTTCTACTATTGCTTCGGGCGACCAAAGCCTTGTGAGTGGATTTGGTAAACGGAAACTGAAAGAAGCTCGTCGTATATATATTTATATATATCTATGGAGGTTAGGTATTTGTCCCCCACAACACCACTTAACGACCTGTGTTGCTGTGTTTACGTCCCCGTTACTTAGCAGTTCGGTAAAAGAGAACGATGGAATAAGCATATGTAATATATATATGTATGCTTGTGTTTTAGGGTGTGTCCCCCCACAATCGCTTGACAACCGATGTCGGTGTGTTTACGTTCCCGTAACTTAGCTTTTTGGCCAAAGAGACCGATAACATATATACTAGGCCTACAAATAATAACTCCTGGGGTTGATTTGTTCGACTGACGGCGGTGCTCCAGAATGGCCGCAGTCAAATGACTGAAATGAATAAAAGAATAAAGGAATAATTTATGTGTGTGTTTGTGTGTGTGTGTAACCACGCTTGAAATTTTATAATTTGACATGACGTCAGCAATACACACACCACACACGCACACACGCACACACTCACACAGGCACACATATATTTATTCACACCCACACATGCGTATTTACGAATGATTTTTTTTTTCCTTTTTGGAGGTGGAAAAGAATATGTTAATTAACCAGGAGACTTTTCCCTATGTCATTCACTTCAACAATTCACATCAACTTGATTTATCTTAAACCTGGCCATTGGTTTATTTGAGTTACCTCCCTCAGCGCAATTATGTTTATATATATACCACATCTATGTGGTATATATATATATATATATATATATATATCTATACATATATAAGTGCACAATACTAAAATTGGTTCTGGCTGATATTATTCTATATCTCCAGGATCACAATATTACCATCAAATTTTAGATTTCTCACTACAACTTATTCTACATCCGCCTCGTGGCTACATTGACTTTTAGAGTAAGTTATGCGTATGTGATCCTCAGAGCTTGATTCCATTCCACTTTTGAATTTACGGTATAAATGTTGCCTTGTGGATGCACATAGCCTAGTGGTTAGAGCAGCGGACTGGCGGTCGAAGGATCGCGGGTTCGAATCTCATACCGGGTGATGTGTGTGCTTATGAGCGAAATACCTAAGCTCCATACGGCCCTGGCAGAAGGCAATGGCGAACTGCTGCTGAACCTTTCGCCACAAATTTCTCCCACTCTTTTCTCCTGCATCTTGCAGCTCACCTGCGACGGACCGGCGTCCCGTCCATGGGGTGGGGGACTTATACAGCAATGAAACCGGGAAAACCGGCCGTTATGAACCAGGCATGGCTTGAGAAGGAACAAATGACACAATATAAATATTTATTTCTTTATTGCCCACAGGGGTTCTAAACATAGAGGGGACAATCAAGGACAGACAAACGGATTATGTCGATTACAACGACCCCAGTGCGTAACTGGTACATATTTCGTTGACCCCGAAAGGATGAAAGGCAAAGTCAACCTTGGTGGAATTTGAACTCAGAACACAAAGACAGACGAAATACCTATTTCTTTATTACCACAAGGGGCTAAACACAGAGGGGACAAACAAGGACAAACAAAGGGATTAAGTCGATTATATCGACCCCAGTGCGTAACTGGTACTTAATTTATCGACCCCGAAAGGATGAAAGGCAAAGTCAACCACGGTGGAATTTGAACTCAGAACGTAAAGACAGACAAAATACCGCTAAGTATTTCGCCCGGCCAGCTATCGATTCTGCCAGCTTGTCGCCATTTGTGACTGTACGTTGCCATGCTACCACATTCTAAACTCTAAAAACTGTATCCCAGAAAGTTCATAAGTCAATGCAATGCCAAATATATCATGATATTTGCGCAAGGAAATATTAATGATGTCGAATAACTGGTTTTGGCATGTTGAGGTTTGAGTCCAAATTTTTCTAAAAGAACGATGTTTTGATATAAAAATCAATGAAGTTTGCAATCTTTGGTTTCAATGATGGAACTGGAATAAAATTATTCCAGGTTTTTGTTTTGTAAATATAGAATAAAAATATATAAACATCGCTGACGCCGAATTGATATAAATACTTTGAGTCTTACTGAGGGCTTTGAGTCTTACTGAGGGTGTGATTATAACAACTTGTTTTATAATTAACTCGCTTGAAACTTGCTTATGAAAGTCACGCACATACACACACACACACAACACACACACACACACACACACACACACAAGCGCACATGCATATAATGCTTTGCATTTTGATCATACACATGGCTATGTGGTAAAGATGTGTACATCCCAGTCACGTGGTTCCAGGTTCAGTCCCACTTCGTGGTAAGTGTCTTGGACAAGTCTCTTCTATTATAGCCACGGGTTGACCAAACCTTTGTGTGTGGATTTGGTAGACGGAAACTGAAACAAGCCGGCAGTGTATGTATGTGTATATGTATGTATGTATGTATGTGTGTGCGTGTGTGTTTGTTTGTGTGCGTACGTGTGTATGTGTGTGTGTGTGTGTGTGTTTTTTGTGTTTGCCCCCGATTACCGCTCGATAGCCAGTTTTGGTGCGTTTATATCCTCATGTGCTAACGGTCCGGCAAAAGGCAATCGATAGAATAAGTGCTAAAGCAAATAAGTCTTGGGGTTGATTCGTACTACCCAGCATGGCCATAGTTTGATGACTGAAACAAGTCAAAAGTAAAAGAAGTTAAAAGAACCGGGACCACCACCTAAGAGTATGGCATTTTAGCATGTACCATGCTTCCACTAATTGTTTTCTGTGTCTGTATTGTGGCTAGAAGACATAGGAAGCCTCTCCTCCTTCATGTCTTTGACCCTACAAATATCATCAGGGTGGGAGAGAGAACTGTACAAGCATTTGGTTGATGTTTTTTTACAGTTAGATAAATTCAATGTGAAATGACGTGCCACTTTCAAGGACACATTGTGCCAATTAGTTCAGGATTCGAACCTGTGACCTTATGATCGTAAGCACAACACTTTAAATCATTAGGCCACCAGCCTTTACCTGAATAAGATATAAAATTCAAATACAGCGACTTGCAGTTCCTTGTTCGATCGCTTTTGAAAAAACTAAACAAGCCAAAGCATTTGGTTATGTCTTTATATATGATCTGCCTTTTACTTAAATAAACCCAGTAATTGATTAACAACCCGAGTACTTGCGCCTAATGTTGACCATTTCAATTCGTTTATCACTTGCATTAGTGAATTTCATTACCTGCAACAGGGCCATCATTAACTTAGAAAGAATGCTTGATTAATCTAAAGAAACTTGTGACCATCAAAACCAAACACTTCGATCTTCTCTCAGAGAATACAGTTGACCTCATAAATATTACTTTTATCACAAAGTTTTATTCTTTCTGAGCTTTGGTAATAATATAAATTTCAGAGTTGGTAATATATCAAAATAAATTGTCTTATTCTTCATTCTTCTATCGAATAATAAACTAAATATTTTCTCCTTGTCTGACACGCCTGTCATTCACTTCCCACTCAATAGTTAATTTATATTCAACAATAAAAGAAAACACAAACACAATACATTTCCAACAAATAAAACTATACCAACTCTAATTCGCAAATCATCAATGTGCAGCTTAAAGTACTGTAAATAATGCAGTCACTCAGCCAGGAGCGAATTGGCACCTCTTAGTCGCTATGTCTTCATATTCTGGCAGAAGAAGAGCTGTTTCTATTTCACAAAGACCTGCTGCTATGAAAGACCTTGTAGAATTTTGAACAGACTTTGCCAGGAGTTGTGGAAAGAAGTGCACATTCTTTTTAGTTCCGTGGAAGTCACGATAACTATAAAAACATCATACAATAACGCTATAACATATCGTATCCCAAATTGAATATTTCACAGCCAACATATGCAGCTTCAAAGCAGCTTCAGATATCGCTCAGCCCGCTCCCCAGTTTAAATTATTGCATATCTTACGGCCATAGCAGAACGTAACATCTCGCTTTCTCTATTAGTAATTTAAATTATCACACTTCCTACAACTACATCTTAAAATATCTACTTCTTTCAACTACTTAAAATATCGTTCATCCTTCACTTAATGTTTAAAATATCTTTCATTCCACAACCAGCGTTCTAAATGACGAGCACTCACGCATATATCTTAAAATTAAACATCACGTTTCGTACATTCGTATTTTAAAACATTGCAGACATAACAAGCAAAACTTCAATTACTCAATTTTCTTCTTAGCTTAAAATTACCTGCCCTTAACTCAAATATTATTTTCATTGAAAAATGCATAAGCAAAACAACACAGCTCAATTAAAAGAAAAAAACAACATGAAAGCAATCATTCTTCTCATGGTCCAAAATATTTCAAGTGGTCAAAATTTGTTAAAGTGAAATGGTTAAAGCCAACCAATAGATGAGCATTTGAGACGATACTCTCATAAGAAATTCCGAGATGTTAAACTGCAGCCACCCAAAAGTCATTTGCCTCAGAGTAAAGTTTTATACTTTCCAAAGCTGGGATGAATTTGCTTTCTTTTCTTATCTCCAGTGTCTTCTGTTTGTTTGTCGTTCAAGAATAAACCTCACTTGATGCTCACAAATTTCTCTTCTCATGAGATACGCATAATCTAACTTCTAAATATTACCCTCGTGTACTTCTGTACAGTTATTTTATTATTGAATTTTTTGCTACAACTGAGGAGCGATTGATACGCGGTCCAGGTTTAAAACTATGAAGGGGAAATGTTTTGCATCAAAATTTAACACTAAGTTAGGGGTGACTTATATCTGATTAAATACGATAATTTACTTCTAAATTTACCTTCTTACAAAACTCTCACCTTTACACACATGTACGATCTAACTTTGAAATTGCAAATAATCGTAAATAATACATATAGATGCTTTACTAAAACAGATTCTTGTTTCATAAAATGAAGAATAAAATTAACTCTAGAGCTTCGTAAAAAATCAGAAAACGAATTCAGAACACAGAAGAACAGCATGTAAAGCGAATCAGGATGGCTTCCTGGGGAGGAGACCTTTCGCCGCTGCTGTTTTGGCGTCGCTGATTCGATGCTGATTTATTTTACATCAAACGTTTTAAAGTTTTGTTCGTTTAAATGATTTTCTCGTCCTCTCCATCCTACCCCATCTTTTTCTCTGTCTATGGGTGTGATCATATTGCTCTTTATGTTTATGATGATACAGAAAGTGTTTATGTCAATCGTGTTCAATTAACCAATTTTATCTCAATCTCCTTCTCTTATTTTTTCGATTTGCATGTGTAAATGTCTGCGGGTCTGTGTTTGCCTCCAGCCCCGAAAAGTACTGAATGTCAAGTTAGCTGTGCCGAATCGCCAGAGTCCAGAGAGCCGCGTCTTATCGCCCCATTCCGCAGCTACTAACGTCATAAAGGCAATATTTCATCACGTGTAATGAAATCGTATAAAAGAACAAAAAAAAACCCACAATATTTTCCATTAAAATAAATAGTAAAGACTGTCAAATTACAATAAATCTGTGTGGTGGAAGGCATATAAGAAGGAAAAAAGGGACTCCATGGAACAAATCAATAAACCTAACACATTCCCGCTACAGAAAATGCCGAAGGAAAATAATGCAGAAGCTAAGACTTGACAAAACGTAAGGCTCACAGATAAAAATAAATAGGAAACAGAATAACTAGGAGCCAAAAAAAAAAAAAAAAGAAACAAAACTAGAGTTTTCAATCAACTTGGTAACATTTCTATTCGCGGTTATTGGCGAATTTGGCTTCGTGATTAAGAGATTCATTGAAACGCAGGGCATCCCAATTATAGAATTGATGGGATATATTTGGAAACTGCAAATCCATCAGCGCTGGTCTTAAAACACACAGAAACGTAATGGAAGTTCGGCCTCTGATTTATCTATAATGTTTTCTTGACACAGAGAAGAGAGTTGTACGTTTTAATAATGTTCTGTTAATATATATATATATATATATATATATACATACACATACACATAAATATATATGTATATATATATATGTATGTATATAAAACACACGTTAGTATGTATATCTATGCATGTATATGTATAATACTCTATATGTATGCGTGTATACACACGCAAAAATCTACATAAGTATACAAATGCTAATATGTATTGTATATTATATATATATATATATATATATTATATATATATATATATATATATATACACCCACATAATTCTATCTATTTATCAATCTCTTGGCATTCACTCCTAAAAAATAAAATCTACCTTTCTATTGGAAGTAATAGAAAAGTGGGTATAACTTATTTAAAGTGATATAGATAACTGGAATTGCACGTTTTGTTGGGGCTCCTCTTCCTGCAAAATAATTGTTCTTCCTGTTCTTCTTTATGCTAAGAATATAATGGGTTCAAAGCAGGAGTAACATTCAGAGGGGTTCAGAAAATGTGTCCCCTACAGAAAGTTACTGGATGTCCACAAAGATGACAACATTGAAGTGAGCACTGAGTACAGACGACTCTTGGCCTTAAAGAAGATTTAAGAACGGGAGACCAGCATTTGAGACAAACCATGCACTGGGAAAACATTAACTGCAGCCAATGACATGAAAGTGTAAGTGAACAAATTCATTCGCGCAGATAGGGAACTCACAATCTGTACTCTTGTTCCACAACTTGACTGCAGAAAATGGAGGACACCGGGTTTGAGAAAGTGTGTGCAAGTTGCCATCCAGTCACTCGATTTGAAAGAGAAACGTGTGGAAGCCTACTCCAATCTACTCAAAGTGTTAGAAACCAATAAAAGCACGCTTTTATTTCGATCAGAACACAAAGGAATTGAAGGCTGAGTCTGGGGATTGGCGTTACACCTTTTCTCGAAAACCTAAGACGTTCAAGAACTAGTGATCAAGACAGAATGTCATAATGACTGTTTTCTGGGCTGACAAGGATGCCATTCTCTTTGTGTTCTGCATCGTCACTGTGCCGTGAGCAGTAGTGCAGTTCATATCTGGCGTCGTCGGACTTCGAAGATAACGTCTTGGTGACTCAGAACACCTGAATATTATCGAGGGAGATTCTAGAGCTGGGTCCAACGATGGTCAAATCATCACTACTGATGGAGAGAATATTCATTAATATATTTTATGGAGAAAGAGTTCCTTCTCTATCAACATGTGCAATTTGAACGACCTCTGTCAGTAAAATAGTTATGCTATTACTTTCGGTACAAATCCCGTATATACAAGTACATATAGAAAGGATATTATCTTATGATTACATTGTATCATAAATATATTAAGCGGATTTTACACTTGTAAATCGGCAGTTTATGTTCCACACAGCAACTGCACAAAGAAGAGCGAGTGTTATCAGATTTCTATAAAGTGTGAAGTCTTAGCTATGTTAAACTTGAAGTATGGCTATTTTAATGTTGGCAAATAAGTTAGCTTTCCAGCGGAGGAGCCAAGTTACGTGGTAGAAACTGCTGCAGACCGCTTGCATAACCCCACGTGATGTATTAGCTAGCAGAGATGCTACTAAGATGTAGAGAAAGAAGTTTGGTTGGGATTAACATTTGAAACTGATCAATTTCTCCTGTCAATATTTTCTGAAATAAGTCAGTTGGAAGTGACACAGGACAAAAGAATTGCCGACAGCGGAAGTTAGAAGTCACTTTGAATTTTCGTTTGAAGTATACCGCGGGTTGATTGAAGTCATAAAGGTTTTGAGAGAGTCTGAGCCCGATATTGCAAAAATCCATTGAAGTATGGAAAGGATCAATCGACAATATTTCTCGTTAGAGTGGATGTCATATCCTTGGTTTTGAAGCTTCCAAATGAAGGAGGAGGAGGAGGAGGAGGAGAAGAAGAAGAAGAAGAGAAGAAGGAGGAGGAAGAAGAAAGAAGAAAAGGGAAAAAGGAGGAGAGGCAGGAGGAAGAGGAGAAGAAGAAAGAAGAAGAAGAGAGAAAAGAAGAAGAAGAAGAAAAGAAAGAAGAAAGAGAGAGAAAGAAGAAAAAAGAGAAACGAAGAAGAAAGGAAGAAGAAGAAGAAAGAAGAAGAAGCATAAGAAGAAAGAAGAAGAGAAGAAGAAGAAGAAGAAGAAGAAGAAAGGGAGAAGAAGAAGAGAAGAAGAAGAAGAAAGAGGAGGAGGAGGAAGGAGAAGAAGAAGAAGAAGAAGAAAAAAACAAGAGAAAGAGGAGAAGAAGGAAGAAGAAGAAGAAGAAGAAGCAGAAAGAGGGAAAGAAGAAGAAAGCGAAGAAGAGAAGAAGAAGAGGGGAAGAGGGAAAGAAGGAGAAGGAGAAGAAAGAGTAGAAGAGAAGAGAAGAAGAGAAGAAGAGAGAAGGAGAGAGAAAGAGATAGAGACAGACAGACAGATGCTCTTAACTTGGATTTAAATGAAAGAAGATATTGATCATAAGACTCTTTCATTTCCAAAACGGGGTGGCTGTGGGGCCATGAACGAACCTCCAGATACCACCCGATAGAATGAGGGTAGATCTCCACGTCAGAAGCTTCAGAATATATTATAGGTTTAGTTAACACTAGATATTGGGGTCTAATTTGGGAGGTTCTATCACCCCCCCCACACACACACACACGCATGTACACACACACGAGCTTGTTTCAAATGTCAAACATTACTAATTTTGTTCGTGTTGTTGAATAAGTATGAACGATGCTAAAAACAGTAGTAGATTAGAAAATTAACATATTCTCAGAAAAACG
>NC_043011.1:59534203-59535895 GCF_006345805.1 Octopus sinensis | reverse complement strand
AAGAAGCAGAAAGAGGGGAAGAAGAAGCAAGGAGGAAGAAGAAGAAGAAAGAGGGGAAGAAGGAGAAGGAGAAGAAAGAGTAGGAAGAGAAGAAGAAGAAGAAGAAGAAGGAGAGAGAAAGAGATAGAGACAGACAGACAGATTGCTCTTAACTTGGATTTAAATGAAAGAAGATATTGATCATAAGACTCTTTCATTTCCAACTGGGTGGCTGTGGGCCATGAACGAACCTTCCAGATACCACCCGATAGAATGAGGGTAGATCTCCACGTCAGAAGCTTCAGAATAGATTATAGGTTTAGTTAACACTTAGATATTGGGGTCTAATTTTGGGAGGTTCTATCACCCCCCCACACACACACACGCATGTACACACACACGAGCTTGTTTCAAATGTCAACCATTACTAATTTTGTTCGTGTTGTTGAATAAGTATGAACGATGCTAAAAACAGTAGATTAGAAAATTAACATATTCTCAGAAAAACGCCGAATTTACATTAGTGTTATAATTTACATTAGTGTTATAATGCTTCGGCCCAGATTCGAACTCCAAGATTCCGATGTCGGTTCCAGGCAGTGACGACCTGAATAATGATGATGATAATAATAATAATAATAATAATAATAATAATAATAATAATAATAATAATAATAATAATAAAATAATAATGACAACAACAACAACAACAACAATAATAATAATAATGATAATAATAATAATATTAATAATAACATCGAAAAATACCTTAGGAATGAGAACCCAGGTTTGAAATTTCCCCAAGACACCTGATGAAGGCTGGGGGTATATCAGCCGAAACGTTGTGTTAACAACAAACAAGATGAGGACAAATATCCTTCAAATGTAAATAATGTATATAATTCACTTACACATATGTAAAAGAAAACTGTTTGAAATAATAAATCTACGGAAACCTTATATAATTTGTTGTCGGACCATTCTCAGCTCTAAACTCAACGTATTCAAGGCACCGTACACCTCGGTACCTCGACGCTTTCGGTCTTGCTCTGCATAACTCACTCTTCTACTGCTGCGCCCGAATGCAAATCAAACATTCTACCCTCACATACTAACAGAACAGCAAATAGGAAATCATTGCTTTCATTCTTTGTTACTATCTACATCCAAACACACAAGCACAATAATTTCTACAGATCCATACGTATATATACACATATCCACACGTATCCACACACAACATACTAACGCGTACAACACGCCAACACACCCTTGCCACACTTCATTCAGTAGAACCTATACAACACATAATAAATTTACACTCTCCCACAATCTCACTTGGCTTTGATGTCTGAGCCATACACACACACAAAACGAAAAGAAACAAAAATTCCGGTTTTGTCTCCATTTTTATCTTTGGACATGGTGACCTTCTATTACAACATATATTTATTATGTCTCTCTGGCTTTCTCTTCTTCCTCTTCTTCCCACTCATTTTTGTTGTTTTCTCCGACGATATTTACACAGAAACGTAAGATGTCTCTACAAATATATTTTTCTCTGCCAAGAGTGAAACTAATATTTAAACTGTATTTCATCTGTTTCTCGTGCTTTTACATCCACTTCAACTTTGACACAAGTTGGTGTGAGAAAAGGAAACTATTACAAGAGAATGAATAATTAGATAGATAAATAGACGAATGAAAGATTGG
>NC_043011.1:59514203-59529203 GCF_006345805.1 Octopus sinensis | reverse complement strand
CCTAGCACATCATTTATGAATAAGGTTACGATTTTGTAAAGATATAAAAACACATTTTTAATAACCTAAGACTAAAAAGGAACTAAAAATATGCATGGTGGTCTCTTGACAAACCCGAAGCAAACCGGAAGTAGAGAGAGTATGTAATTGACGAGTCCACGAATGGCGACGAAAGGACTTATACAAAATTACGATCGACTGATTGACCAAACGATTAATGAGACAATCGTTTAGTTAATTGGTTAAATATTAATTAATTGGCAAATGCCAAAAGAAGTAAAATAGAAACAGTGAGTGTGTTTATTATTCGCAAAATGACCCTCCATGGATACAACAAAATCTGTTTCCGTACACAATTTCATACCAAGAATCTTGCAAAGGAAATGCAAAAAATAAATACGTTATAATTATAATTTCCATATTAAAAGTGAGTTTATATTTACCCCCATAACCCGAATGTTATGCCTCTTCTGAAAATTCAGAGAGATTCACCCGATATATCAAATATCCGAATCTCGAAATAAGTCTCACATTTATGAACGATCAGGTTAAATGAAAATTAAAAAACAAAAAAGGTTTAAAAGCTTGGATCTTTTAATATAGCAAAAAATAACGGTTTAGATAAGCTTAATTCTAAATTAGACATAACATTTGAAATGCATCATGCCAAGACAACTAAAATTAACCGATATTGGCAAAGATATGATCACAAATATAGAAGCAGTAGAACTGAAATGAACTACCGTAGTTGTGCTCTTAAAAGGGCCAACATTAATTTATCTGAAATTGTATTGATTCTTTGCAGCAATGCTAATATTGATTTCTTGCTTTCATCTGAAATGATATTATCAAAGGATGAGATGAAAATAAAGCTCTTTATGCCAGGTTTTAAACATTTTGGAGGGATAAAAATACTCGAACAAATGCATAATCTTAGATGAAGAATGAATTTAATCTAGAAATATGCACAACGAACCTATGTACGTAAGTTCACCCGGACGTAGACCCTTCGGCAAGAGCCCGTAGCATACATTACATTACTGAGCATAAGTAATGAGTATTGCTGAGCCTGTATGGCTGTGTGGTGAAAGCATTCGATTCATCACTAAAGTTTGAGGTTCGATTCATCTGTGTGATATCAAATATTCTCTATAATCACTTCGTGTCGACCAAATTCTTGGAAATGACAATTCGAAGACCGAATAAGCGAGGAAGCCCGTCTGGTGAACTGTATCTGTTGTTGATCACACGGTTTAACCCCTCAACCAAGACATTATGTAATTTTTATAGTCTTTAGTTGGCTTCAGTGCTTCTCGCCAGGTTTCTGGTCGGAGGCTCAGCTTCAACCTCACCAATTCCCCAATCGTAAAAGCTCTTCCATTTCTGTTTAATGCATTAAAAAAATTAAGAACATTTTTACACATATGCGACAGATACAATTTCCAGGCATGCACATGATTTGGCGCATTCTCCTTTCAAACAACATGAGAGATTGCTGACAAATAGTGAAAGTGTAGCACATTACTTTTGACTGCCTTACAGAGCCGATGTTGTGTTCCAACAGCAGAATAAATACCATTAAAAGTCTGAAGGACGGACGAAGTAAAGAATATATATTTCAGTCCGGAACATTTTATCAATCTAACTTAAGCTTTTAGATATGCAACATTACACAAGGGCAAATCAAGCACAATAGAAACCTAGTAGCTCCACCTTATTGCTAATACAAAACAGTCTTAGTAATAGTTTCTGGAAAGGACGAGAAAATATAGCAGTGATTAATGTCCATTTGTCAAAGATCACAAACCTAACAGTTCTATGATATTAAGATTTCTTTGTAAGAGTTCAGCCTTTGCACTTATGTATGAAAGTCCTAGAGAGAGTGGGTTAATTGTGGCTTTCGACTAACAGATTCCTAAAGCCAGACACGTCTATATATAGTAAAAAGGATTCTTTCTATGGGTTGAGGGTTGATGTTGATTGTTTAGAGTGAAATTTTCATTTCATTTTAATTTCATGTTGCGCTGCGTGAGTATAATGTAGGACTTGTTGAGTCCAGTGGAATGTATTACCATTTGAGTGATAGAGTTGTCTATGTCTCGTGACGACGTCGTGCAGATGGCGCCACTGTCCTGAATACATATACATATAGTTTACATTGAAGGCTACTGTAAGGAGTAAAAAGGCCACTGCTGGCAACATTACTCACGTTTCTTGAATGGAGGCTGAAATAATAACTGTGAATACTTTGTCTGAATGTTGAGATGTTCAAGAGAGATATTTGAAAAACGTGTGAAGAATACATTCCTTATTATGCGTAATAATATTGAGTTAAGTTTTCGTTTAGCCAGACCAATGCAATGACAAAAAGCCGTAAGCAAGAAATAGAGATTTTAAAACTGATAGATTATGTTCGATCTGTTCTTCTTCCCACGGAAAATATGGCAATAATCTAATTGATTAAAATATAAATTTTGTATCTGAAAACTATCAATCGATAAATTGACATAATAATTCCGAAACAGGCACATTATGATATTAAAGAAAAGAGGGAAGTGAGTGTGATAGCAGAACTGGTATCAAGCAAGCAATGGACAGATCCGGATAAGGAAAAGACGAAAAAACATATGAGAACAAAAGCACTAAGTGAGTCGGTTGAAATAGAAAAAGGCGGCCATGTTGTGCAGAGATCAACACGGAGAAACTGATGATAATGATGACAACAGTAATACAAAAAAAAAAACCATGATGTTTAATGATGATGACCATGAGTTAGGACATAGTTCAGCGCTAATAGTTGTTTTGTTAAAAAATATTTCCCTGTGATGTGTAATGCTTTCACAGAATGTAATTAACAGAATCAAAAACTGAAAATAATAACATTAAAAAACGGCCAACCCTAATCGCAAAGCGAAAAGTTCGGCACTTTTCCAATACTTGCTTGTTTGAAAAGAAAAAAAAAATAGAAAGTAAAATGGAAAAAAAGCAAATTCATTCAGTTAGAAATGTCCAAGTGTCGAGAGAGTTTTAATAAACATATTAAAAGCGAAAGAATAAAGTTTGTTCGTTGACAACCTGGGTAGGAGTCTTGGCAGGAAGGCTTTTTCAGCGGGAAAAATGGAGAAACCTAATTTTTCCCCTTCTGAAAAGGTCTGTCTGCCAAGCCATCATTGTCATCAGTACCTTTCTAGTTTCAACCAAGCAACTCTGGAAACAATGTTCTGTACCTTTTATTTGTTTCAGTCATTGGACTGCGGCCATGCTGGAGCACCGCCTTGAATAATTTGTAGTCGAACAAATGTATCCCATTATTTATATATTTTAAAAGTCTGGTATTTATTTCTATTGGTCTCTTTTAGTAGAACCACGCATTCACGGGAATAAGGCAGACCTGCACCAGATTTCAAGATGAAGATGTTGGGGATAAACACAGGCACTCACATATGCCTTTGATGGGCTTCCATATAGTTTCTACGTACCAGACTCACTCATATGATATTGCTAGGTCAGTGGCTATAAGAGAAGAGACATGACCAAGGTTCCGCGCGGTGAAATTGAACTGGGGTTCAACAGCTTAGGGGTTGATGAGCAGGAAGGTGAACGGAAACGAGTGTGGGGATGCGCTAAACACCTGTCTGAAGTAAGACAAAAACCACAGGACACCTTATGGTATTATGGCTTGATTATAAGAAAGTCATCCGTCTCTATCCCAACGCATGGCTGTTGAGGTGTGTACATGTGGCAAAAGTACCTGCTACATTAACTGCTGCAATTGAAAGATTCACAAAGGCCTAAGCAACAATTTTCACACTGTTAACCGAGAGCGAATCTATTGTCTCCGATGGTAGAATTATTTCAAAGGGAATATTCCAATGTTATACTCCTCCTGTTAGCGTCTGTTTTAGCATTAAACCCATTATCATTTCTGATACAAGAAATCAATGGCTACGTAAGAAAATAGTGTCCTACGCATCGGCAATCGGGAAAAATTCTCTCCCTGACGAACTTCCATACAATCTCAAAACATTTGGATTAACGAACCTCAAAGAAGACCTGGAGATGAAGCACTCAGCTTACCAATAAAAAGACTATACATTGACATGAAGACTTGAAGACTTGAAGAGCAACTACATGACATTTTGAATTCTGTGCATTTGCAAACCAAGGACAGAAGATGGTTTCAAAATAATCAACAAAAGAGAAAGTGGACCCCTTTGAGCTCTAAGATGCAACCGAAAATGTAGATTATGTTTCGATGGGATTCATCACACATATGATTCGCAGCTGCCCCCAAAATATCATCAAAATATTACTTTTCTGTGTGACACGACGTTGTCCCCAAAACAGTTTACGATACCAGTCGGAGGAAAGTCTGCCCTGGAATAAATATAGAGAATCCCTCTCTTATTGAATATAGTTATATACATCAACGCCGCAAGGAATACTATCGGAACATTGCGATCAAAACATTTGTCAAGTGTAAGCATAACATGCTAGATATCGTTGGTTTGGACAGACAAGTAAAAATATTTATTGCGATACAGGTCAGCTTCCATGCTGATGTGAATTTCTTCGAAGCGCGAAGATAAAGCGTCTAATGACTGACAACTGCTTCCAAACCTTCGACTTTTACGTGTGTGTGTGTGTGTGTGTGTGTGTGTGTAAATATATATACATGTATCTTTACACATGTATGTGAAATATGTCCAATGATACATGCATATTACGTATGTATCACATATATTCTAAATATATATTATTCATTATATTAGAAATACATTATGCACACACACACACATATGTAAAATATGTATACATACATGCATAAGAATTGCAATATTGGTTTATAAATGTGTGACAATACATTCATATATATATATATATATATATAGTGTGAGCTTTTATATTTAGGCCTTACCTTTACAAGTAGTGTTAAAAGTACCGTGAATAACAAAGCATTGTTTACTTTTACCGGGTAGCATATGAACTTGGTCTTGCTAGTCAAGCATCGACCAGCATATTATCTGCCATTCTGTTGTGTTATGTACCATTGTATGGTAATGAGGAATTATTCACCACTTTTGAAGTACAAACCTTATTGCTTTTAATTTGGGCGCCTTTGTTTTCGGTCTTAGAAACGACATGACAGGATTCCAATGGATAATGAAATTATGGTTTGAAGGCATGTTGGACTGTCTTCAAACCTTCATCAAAGTGGAGTTCTAAACAAGTCTATAACAACAGTTGAATTAAATAGCAGATAATTACTCCCCGCTTCTCCGAATTGAAAAGTGATTATATAGCAAATACTTATGTATTTATAGTAATGCTCTCCATAGGCGAAGCAGGTAATGCATTGGCAAATTTCGTTTGATAGGAGGTTGCATAAAATAGTTTGCAATATTCATTGTCATCTTCATACACTAAGATCAAGTCTAGCCGAATTCATCCTCGCTTTTTGTCCCTTGGGAAATGATAATATAACCAAGTCCGAGCGGAAGTTCTTTTGCTTTGTCTTTATATCCTAATCAGTAAATTTGTAACTGATCAGCGTGTTAGACAATATACTTTGTGGTATTTGATTATTATCATTATTATTATTATTATTATTATTATTATATTATTATTATTATTATTATTATTATTATATTATTATTGATGATGATAAACGCAGTCGTGTTAACTATTATAATGTAGCTGCATTGAAATATTCTACATGTAATGAAATGAAATATATTGCATTTCAAATATAGTATAATATTATTAATCCGAAGTTTATTAGAAATAGCACGGATATATATATATATATTTATAAATTTCTTAAATTCAGTTTATGTTTACGAGTTTCTTTATGTAACTTGTTTCAATGTTTAATTCTGCTCATAAAATATCTAATATTATTATAAAATATCTTCTTTTTCATTCTTCATAGTCTTAATATTTCTATATATTTTGTGTTTCTGTACAAAAATATTTTGTTTATGCTGCCATTTTCTTATTTCATACATTATTGAGAAATTCTTTTGTCATATATCTTGTGAAATTAAGAAATTATATATATGTATGTATGTATGTATGTATGTATGTATGTATGTATGTATGTATGTATGTATGTATACACATATACATACATATGTGCAGTTTATGGTAATTTTCTTTGATTTATTTGTTGTTTAACTTTGTAATAATGATAATTATTAATATTTAATATTAAGATTTTGCAACTTGATTTGGACATAGGAAGATCGTATCTAATAATTTGTCTATTTACTAGAAGTTAGTGCAGTACCCGTTAAAAACGACGGGGTGAATTTCTGCCTGCGTCTTCATATTTCGTGTTCACGTTTATCTTAATCATTGTGGTTTCCTTTTGTTTCTTATCGCTCTGTAAAACTCATTTTTTTCTGTTCGGATCGACCATAATTTTTGTTTCTTTTCTGCCGTTGTCAGTGGAGCAATGTCTTCGTGACCTCGGACCTCGACTGCTGAATTTTTGAAAGTTGTGTTTTCACTTCTTTATTGTCACCCTCATATCTTCAACATTTTCAAATCGAAATTTTTCATCAATCTATCTATGTATCTCTCCCCTCTCTCTCTCTCTCTCCCTCTCTCTCTCTACCTATCTATCTATCTATCTATCTATCTATCTATCTATCTATCTATCTATCTATCTATCTATCTTTATCTATCCAATTATCTATATATTTATCTATCTATATATCTATCCATCTATCTATCCATCTATCTATATATCTATCTTTCTGTCTATCTATGTGTGTATCTGTCTGCTTGTGGACCTGTATGTCTGTCTATCTATCTATCTATCTATCTTCCCACTAATGGCCCAACCCATCAAGCTATCATAAACGGTTCATCTTCGCCAATACATGTGACTGACGCAAAACACTCAAGTACTCTGTAGTCGTTTTAAGCGGACATGTTAACAAACACGCTAGCGGAGCATTTATAGAAAATGGCGTCACAGACATCACGGCTTATGCAATTCCTTATACGGCATTGCACACGCACCACCACACGCAGCTACATATATACAACTATGATACTTAAAGCTCCCCATACGGAGCCAGATAAGCCATCACAAACACACAACTACACGAATACACACCAAATATATACATTCCATTACATACACTAATGCGCAGCGCCATATATATGTATGTATATATATATATAAGCGTATGTGTGTGTGTGTATGTGTGTGGCACATGCATGCATATAGAGTGTGGGAGAAATATATAATATATATAATATATGTATATATATAGATATATATATATATAATATATATATATATACTTGCACTTACACGCACACACATAAATTAAAATTTGGCTTGTACACAAGGCACACACACACACACACACACCACACACACACACACACAATCTCACACACACATACACAAATATGTGTCTGTCTATGTACGAAGAGCCCGATCGGAGCTTGGCTGCTAAAATGGCTGCTGCTCTGCTCCACTGCATATTTCAGCCGACCGGAAGTTGTTTAACACGAATTGCTTCAGAGCGAAACTTAACTCCTTCCCGCTTTCTTTGTTTCTCTCTCTCTCTTTCACACACACACATATACACACAAGCACACATGCACATATAGACAGTTACACGCATACACACATACACTATTCCACTTTTGTTCTCTCAGTGCCTTTTTATTCCTTTCCCAATATCTTCCCCTGAGATAAGAAAACGTGACATATGCTATTCTAAACATCGTCCTTTGGAACTACCACAAATACTTAAAATAAATAAGTGCCATAAATAAATTGTCCTGGAACAACATGTGGAATTACTGTAACAGGTATCGCAAGAAATTCACCCCTTCAACGCAGAACGCTGCAGAAATAGCCGTAGCATGCGTCACAAAAATCAACTTCGTTTCTATAATTCTGTAGAATGTTCGAGAAGTCTACAAGTAACACCAACAATATAACCCAATTAAAGTCGTTCCTTGAAAGATCTAACCAGAACAAACCATATCGAAATTGTGTTTAAAGAAACACAACTTATGACAGAACTGCGAGACGTTGAAGAACATATGCTAGGTATCAGACAGTATCCAGAACAGAAAGTCGTACTGTTACCCCTCCAGTAAAATATAAGAATAAACAACTGTGGACTGTGTGTGTATGCCAGAGAAGACATCACTGCCCCGCTCTTGTTGATCTTGGTAACAAATCGACCACATCATACTGAACATCAGAAACAGTATTTTATCGATTGACTTCCATACTTAGCTCCCCGCAACTGCTTTAAAAAATCTTTGGTAAATATATTCAAAATGTACCCGGAGGAGTTGATACATGTGTTGAAATTATCCTCCTGAAGTGACCTGAATCTCCTGGTAATAGAAAGGTTTTTAGACTATTTTCAACATTTACATAGTTTGGAAATATGGATTCTAATTAATGCGAGCCAAGCCATCTTCAAAATATCCAGGCGTGGCTGTGTGGTAAGAAGCTAGCTTCCCAACCAAATGGTCCTGGTTCAGTCCCGCTGCGTGACACCTTAGTCATGTGTCTCCTACTATAGCCTCGGGTCGATCAAAACCTGGTGAGCGGATTTGGTAGACGGAAACTGAAAGAAGCCCGCCGTAATTACGTATATGTTTGCGTGTCTGCGTTTGTCCCACCACCGTCTCTTCACAACCAATGTTGGTGTGTTTAAGTCCTCTTAAACTAGCTGTTCGGCAAAAGAGATCGATAGAATAAGTTCTAGGTACTAGACGTATAACGAATAAGTCCAGGGGTCAATTTCTTCGACTAAAAAGCGAAGCTTCAGTATGTTTACAGTCAAAATGACTGAAACAGGTAAAAGAATAAAAGAAATATATCTACATTCCTCCACCTGCAATTCACCGACGCCACACATCTGACAGACAAAAGCGACATACCCACACCTATCAAAGACATAACCACGTCTTTTACTGACCAGACAATGGTATATAGTCCCCGATGCTTTCAGGGATTCTATTCATTAGAAGAGCTGACTGGGAACGTACACAGAGAGAAGAATAGCGGAAATGAAGGGACTGGTAAGAGTTTGGCTGTCGGGAGACACTTTTCACTCAAATGACGGTGGTATTTTGGTACCTGGGGAGAGTTACGACAAATTCATGGAGGGCTTCGCAAAGAACATAAAACTGTTGAAATGGTGTCGGCTACATGAAAGCACACCTACCATAATGGAGTATGAGAGACTAAAAAGAAAAGTTCAATTGTAATTTTTGTGAATTTATTTATGAAAAAGGAAAAAAAATCACCTTTCAAAGACATAACCACGTCTTTTACTGACTAAGCAATGGTATGTAGTCCCCGATGCTTTCAGCGATTCTCCTTATTGGAAAAGCTGGCTGGGAACGTACCATGTTTTCTCAACCATTCCCACCCACGTGTGTTTGATTTTCCTTCTCTTCTTATCACCCTTCTTGTGTCCATCCATATCAGACATTAATCCCAACATTTAGCATTTCCTTCTCAGTACAGAATCCTTCTGAAGTCCCTTCCAGCTCAATGTCTTTCCCGCAGGTATTGATTTATAAAGATCCTAGAGGAACATGAATGCCATCAACCCCTGCGAAGGCCTTGCAAACTTCCCCTTATAAACCCAGAGGATTAAACACTTCAACACAAACGATACTGAACTAATTTCCCCACCATGAAAGACAAAACGCAGACAATTCTATTTCTTTTCAAAATTGATTGAGAATTTATTGATACCCAGCTGCAAAAAATAAAAAATACTTTCGAAAAGTCAGTTGCGAAAACATAACAGAATTCCTACACAAGAGAAATACTGAAGTGTTAAATCTTAGGTTCCTTTCAAGCATTAAAAGACATCCAAAAATCATTAATTTCAGAGACAAGAGATTCTTCACCAGGAAACATTCGAATGATACTAAACACTTCAATAATCCAGTTCCTACTTCTTTCAAGAGCAAAAACAAAAACAAAACAAGAAACAGAAACAAAACAGAATAAGAACATTAATAGAAAAACCATTTAAGCTGCACTGAAATGCTCCAATGAAGAAGAATGATCAAAGACAGTAAATTCTCGGCAGTTAAGCGAATAAAGTAAAATCCGAAGGTTTCTTACACATGAGAATCAAGATTTGTAAAAAAATATATCGATCAGCTTCTGGGTCAAGATAGCACTTATACGGGCGATTCCTCACGGAATTGCCATTTGCTCGTTTTCCTGTTTCGTGTTTTTCTGACTAAATAAAGAGCGCGTATTGAATCCTTAGGTATATTCAACCAGACGAACGGCATCTCAGAGAAACTTTACACATTATATTCATACATAATTGAATCAGTTACCTACCATGACTCGTACATTGTTTGAAGAATGAATGAACTTCTTGTTATTATTGCTAAAAGCCTGGGAAGATAACCTTGGCAGTCCCTTGAAAGTGCTCCAAGAACAGAGCTGCTGAAGAAAAAGTAAACGTATGAGCAGCATCGACCCGTAAACATGGTTCTACGGGTTCGAGAGGCTTGTATCACGAACCGTTCAATAGCACTGGGACCCAATTATATGCAAAAACGAATCAGACTATTTGACAAATATGAATCAGACTAAATAGTAGATTTTTAACGATTTCAAACACGGCATCAGCTTGGAAGAAATTTCTGGGCAACTTCGATAACAATACAGCCATATACTGAAGGACAATATAGGGATTATATTTCAGTGTGTATACCTTAATTGAAACAAATCCTTTAATTGGTCCTACAATAAAATCGTATGCCGCAAACCGAGAAACGTTACCATAGCAGGCAAGTTGGGGTCGTTGCGTGACTGTTTTCCTGAAATAATGAAAGTAAATGATACCAGGCAAATTGTTCCTATCTGAAAACCACATGGTAAATCACATAAGAACTTTTGGTCCTCTTTCTCTTCTTCATGTAGTCTGACGGACACAAAATATCCAATAGTCTGTACTCAGCTGTTATACGGTGACACTAAAGACAGGTTGGAAGACAAGAGAAATATGTAACAATTGAGTACAAAGGCCGATGTAATCGATGAACAATCTCCTCATAAAAATTGTCGGCTTGGTATCAAAATATGAAACTCTTATACTACTACTACTACTACTACTACTACTACTACTACTACTACTACTAATAATAATAATAATAATTTGCGGAAGGAGACCCTGTGAGACCTCTGGTAACGGGTTGCTGTCCTCTCACAAAATCAACCAGTACAAGTAAGACCGAGTGCTCTGAGAAGTAAAGCAATAATAATAATCATTTCCACTATAGACACAAGGCCTGACATTTTAGGTGGGAGGAGACTAGTCGATTACATCGGCCCCAGTGTGGAGGTGGTACTTAGTTTATCGTCCCCGAAAGGATGAAAGGCAAAGTCAATCCCAGAGGAATTTGAACTCAGAACGTAGCAACGGGCGAAATACCGCTATGCATTTCGTCCAGCGTGCTAACGTTTCTGCCAGCTCGCCGCCTTCTTTTTTAATAATAAGTTTTAGTAGTAAATAATAATAATAATAATAATAATAATAATAATAATAATAATAATAATAATAATAAATGCCCTGATGCAGTACCAGACAGTGGCTCTCATGGATTCTGGTCTTAACTGATTGGAAGTGTTATCATGCACATTGTTTTGTCTTGGTATAAAAGATATGCTACAACAAATATTCTGCTCAATACCACAGATTTGCTTGTCAGTTGTTTGACCTTAACCAGTTGACCATGTCCCCTAGTGGCTGACGATATGTGCATCTCTGATCATGAGCAGAAGTAGTGGGGGAGCATCATAGCTGTGTGTTGAAAAGAATTCTGAGAATTCTTTGGATAATTCACATTTGGAATCATGGGTGGTTTGTTCAACATCCTTAAACAATCCTTATTCAGGGACCTTTTTTCACGCCGTAGGGTTTACTCGACCTGAAGAAAATTCTAATTGGGCCCACCTGCAAGGTCATGCACTGTTTATCTTGATATGAGATCACCTTGGTTGTGATGCACGTGTCTGGTGTACCCTTATCAGACGGGTAATCATGATGGACATATTAGGCTTCGTATATTTTACCCCAGTGTGACTTTGATGGCATGCACTGCTCTCTCACTCAATAATAATAATAATAATAATAATAATAATAATAATAATAATAATAATAATAATAATAATAATATCAGTAACATCGACACGCGTCCGAATAAGTACTGATGACTCCGTGGCTCATGAATATTTATATTTGCAATTTTACTCGTTCCCATCGTAGTCAAACGACTGTCATCGTCGAAGCCACTCTCGTTGCTGAGATTCTGTGACTAATTAGGTATTTCAATGTAATTTAAAATTATGATTATTAAATCAAAAATGAGAAATACGGCAGAAAATGAAAAATGAACGCGTAAGCTTCATTTGTGCATGCAAAACTCAACTTTAAATTGAACATGCTTCCCAATTCGGATAACACGGTGTAACTGGAACACTGAAAGCCCAAAACGTTCATTAAAATCCTCTTTATCATCTTCGAAACTGAAGCAACCTTCATGATTAGGAGATGATATCATCTTGCCGATTCTCGTCATTATTTCTGTCCGTAATTATAGGCTGTACATAATTTACTGCTTCATCCTCCTCCTCTTTGTTGTCATCATCATCATCACGATCAGGGCTATCATCCCCGGCTTCCTCGTCGTTGTTGTTGTCGGCATCGTTATCACAGATATTCTTCTCCTTTACTATCTTGTGCATTCCAAATTTCACATTTCTTGAATGATTTCATAATAATAATTATAGTAATAATAATAATAGTAATAATAATAATAATAGTAATAATAATAATAATAATAATAATAATAATAATAATAATATAATAATAATAGTAATAATAATAATAAAATGCCCTGATGCAGTACCAGGCAGTGGCTCTCATGGCTTCTGATCTTAACTGATTAGAAGTGTTATCATGTACATTGTTTTGTCTTGGTATAAAAGATGGGCTATAGCAAATATTCTGCTCAATACCACAGATTTGCTTGTCAGTTGTTTGACCTTAACCAGTTGAGCATGTCCCTTAGTGGCTGACGATATGTGCATCTCTGATCATGAGCAGAAGTAGTGGGGGAGCATCATTGCTGTGTGTTGAGAGGGATTCTTTGGTGTTTGAATAATTCATCTCTGGAAACATGGGTGTTTCCGTTCAACATCCTAAAGCAACCCTTATTCAGGGACCTTTTGAACAGGATGGGTTACTCGACCTGATGAAAATTGTAACTGGGCTCCACCTGCAAGGTCATGCGCTGTTTATCTTGATATGAGATCACCATGTCGCGCACATATGGTTGTGATGCATGTGCCTGGTGTACCCTTATCAGACGGGTAGTCATGATGGGTATACTGGGCTTCGTATATTTTACCCCAGTGTCACTTTGATGGCATGCATTGCTCTCTCACTCAATAATAATAATAATAATAATAATAATAATAATAATAATGATAATGATAACAAGAGCACTCAGAGAGCGCCAAACCTCCGCCAAGGCAACACCAACGTTCTCTCAACGATTAGCCAGAGATGATTTTTGAAATGAGAATATCGGAAATAAACTCGACTGTTCTCACAAACAAGAATAGTAAAAATGACCCCGACTGCTCACAAAAATTAAGTAAAAAAAGAAAACAGAAAAATAATCCAGAATACTTGTTCAGTACAGGATCGATCCCAAAGTCTAATCAGTTCGTGCCAGTCATGAGGCCAATCATCCCTGGAAGTTTCATCCGAATCCATCCAGCGGTTCTTGAGATATCTTGTCCACGGACAAACAAGCAGACACGACTGAAAACAATACCCCCGCCTTCGCTAAAGTGGAAGTAATAATAATAATCCTTTCTACTATAGGCACAAAGCCTGAAATTTGGGGGAGCGCGACAATCGATCACATCGACCCCAGTACATAACTGGTATTTAATTCACCGACCCAGACACGATGAAAGACAAAGTCGACCTCTGCAGAATGTTACGCATAATAATAATTTAACAGTTAAGGCAATAACTGACAATGGCGATAGAAGGATGTCGAGACAAAGACAAGAACAAACACAACTACAACAACAGCAACAACAGAAGTAGCAACCACAGCCTGGCCACCAACCCATCCATCTTGAATCCTGTGGCTAGAGAACATAGCTTAGCTAGTGATGAAAACAAGAACGTGGCTACAGATGTAAGGGCAAAGCAACGATCTTGGGTTTTCATACGCTGAGGCTGTCCACGGAAGTAGATTACAAATGAGCAATGGACACTCTGTGAAGTCATTCGGCATGATAGAAAGAGTAGTTACACTTCTTTCAAATCACACCTAACATCTCAGATGAAGGACAAATCAGATAGCGTAATTCATGTGAACACCGCAGGGAATTAGGGCCACCCCTACCCTGCACAGGACGGTGTAACCTCTGCGTCCGCGGCAGGCCTGTGGCAAGTTACACAGGAGGAACTTGGCGATTCAAAAACTTAGTTGGCAATCAAGTCAGAGCTGGTGTTGTATCTGGGGTAACCCCTTACATGAAAATCTGTTTGGTGAAGAAATGATCACTGAGTGGTCAGCTCGAAAATTGTTTAGGCGATTTTCTAGTGAAAACCTGAGCCTTGAAGATCGTGAGCGTAGTAGACGCCCATCCATCATCGATGGCGGTCAATTAAAGACCGTCATTGAGAAAGATCCACGTAAAACCACTCGAGAACTGGCAAAAGAACCTGCGACCATTTGTATGCGATGGGAAAATAAAAACTCAACAAAAGGGTAGCACACGATTTAAATTAAAAATCAGAAAATGCGCAGATACGAAATTTGTTCGTTGTTTCTTCCCCGTAACCAGACCGATTTAATTCTTGACTGTATTGTAACTTGCGATGAAAGTGGATTCTGTACATTAATAAGAAAAAAAGGAAAAACGTTTTCAAAAGGGTTGGACCAAAA
>NC_043011.1:59496703-59511703 GCF_006345805.1 Octopus sinensis | reverse complement strand
AATTTATACACCTTAAAACACTTTTAGCAGAGATAGCAATAAATGATTTAGCGATTATGATACATAATATATTGTTGACGTTCTTTGCGACGTCTACAAATTAAGGTCAGTCCTTGGAAAAAAAAAAGCAACATTAAAAGCCAATTGAAAGTTTTTTTTAAAGAGACCTACGATAATTTTACTACAAATGATTTTTAATATAAATCAGACTTCACACAAAAGAGGTTTTGATTATCATATTTCAAAATAGCATGCGTAGGGTTTCTCTAGTATCTATTTTGAAACAGGGAACATTTAATGCAAATTTAAGGATACAGGCAAGAATTAGGGAGCATAATGAGTAAGAGATGTAATTGAGAAGGGCTGAGATCTTTGTGGAAAATGCCCCTGAAAAGTTATATTCTTAACAAAATATATTACACATGGAAGTTCTAAGAATCCATCATTCATTTTAAAAGGAACAAAATAATTTGCTGGAATAACAGGTTACTCAAATATATATCCACACTTAGTTCTTGCAAAGAATCGATGCCTCACGTGTCTTGGGTATATAAACCTGTCGGAATCAGTCATATCAAGATGCGATCACAACAGATTTATTTCAGACATAAAGAGAAAAGGTTTAACCTATATACTGAATTGGCAATTTATTTATTGATCCCAAAAGAATAAAAGACAAACTTCCCAATGGTAGGGCATGAAGGCAACTGGAATGAATATCGCAAGACTATCCGACAGTCAACCGACCCCGCAAATTCCTCACTTATAGGATATATATATATACATATACACACACATTCATACACACACACACACATATATATATATATATATATATTTATATATATATATATATATATATATATATATATATATATGTATGTATATATGTATATATATGTATATATATATTTATTTTACTCTTTTACTTGTTTCAGTCATTTGACTGCAACCATACTGGAGCACCGCCTTTAGTCGAGTAAATCGACTCCAGGACTTATTTTTTGTAACCGTAGTACTTATTCTCTTTTGCCGAACCGCTAAGTTACGGGGACGTAAACACACCAGCATCGTTTGTGAAGCGATGTTAGGGGATAAAACACAGACACACAAACATATACACACACATTCATACACACACACACACACACATATATATATATATACATATATATATATATATGTATGTATGTATATATATACATATATATATATATATACACATACATACATATATACATATATACATATATATATATATAAAGAGAGATAGAGAGAGGGGAGAGAGAGAAAGAAAGAAAGGCTAAGAGATATACTCACACGCGTATATATACACACATTGTGTAAAAGATATATCAAATCTACGTTTTACACAATATATTATACCAAATCCATTAAAAGTAGACTTTGGATTTATGTCTGAATCACTTATAATGGAATAATGATTAATGTTTCATGTTAATAGGTCTTAGTGTTTGTGATCGACTTAAAATAGATTCTAATGCCTTAAGTGGAAAACCTCTTTACGTAGACATCAGGTTTCTTGTTAAGAGACTAATTAGAGAAGAAATGACATCGTTCGTAACATATTTCAGAACCACCGTGACTGGTGGGAAGAAGAGAGTAATTTATCCTTAGAGAGGATGACTGACCCAGGCGCTTATGATATAGCGCGGTGGTTTCCAAGTTTTTTCGGGCTGCCGCCCACTTGACACTCAGGTCACATTCCTAGTGCCCTCACCCCCAACTAACCATCAGAAACATTGACCTCTTTCTAAAGTAAATTCTAAGTAGATGTATTTCACTAAAACTTAAACTGTTAACCTAATGAACCCATTATTTTGTTTTTACACGAATCACTTCCCCATTATCACCCCACCTTTTACATGAGTTGCTACCCCGATATCGTCCCAGTCTTCTTCAACGCCCCTTTGGAACTTTCCACCGCCTGCTTTTGGAACCACTGATATAGCAGTCACAGCCAAACTCAAACAATGACAGGAAGGTGGTGTTAAGCCGGACGTCGTATTGTACCTGTCAATCTGTATGTTTTGGGGTCTAGAAATAAACGGTTAGTATTTTAATTTCATATTCAAGGATTTTGGAAACGCTAGACAAAAATCAAATAGGCTTTTCACTGAAATCATAATAACCGGACAATGTTCTCGGCTTCTGCCGTCAGATATGATCACACTGACTGGAGCTCTTTGTTCCCTAGGTATGTATAGGTCACCGTCATTTTCCCACAGTTCTCGACTCTGAGTTGTCTTTTTTGTACCTCGCTAAATGGATCCCTGCTTCTTGCAGCGTCCTTTCGAATTTTGCTGCTCTGCATCCTTAGTTTCTCCGATAGAAAGCC
Source organism: Octopus sinensis (assembly GCF_006345805.1). Taxonomy (NCBI): domain Eukaryota; kingdom Metazoa; phylum Mollusca; class Cephalopoda; order Octopoda; family Octopodidae; genus Octopus; species Octopus sinensis. The sequence continues at coordinate 59,509,344 of NC_043011.1, read as the reverse complement.
TTCCTCTTCAGGTCTTATTGGCTTTCAGTCAGTAGTCATTTTTGCTTCTCTATCTTTGCTTTTCCTGAAGAGAAGTGTTGGCTCCATGCAACCATTTTTACCTCCAGGAAGCGATGATCAGCCCGTTTTAGTTCGGCGTCTATCGTTTAACATAGCCAGCATGGGAAACCTTATCAGGAGCTTGCCCCCAGCAGAAATAGCTCTTAATTTCACCGAGGAGCACAAACCAAAACACCACAACAGGGATTAGACCTTGTGGCCAAAGAACTTTCTGTATTAAGGCACTTACTCAAATGAAGTTCTTAAACATACGTCTTCAATTTCGACGTTGAGTGTAAATGACTGTTGTGATATTGATGTCATTATTTAAGTTTAAATGATGTATAATAGTTAAAGTGGGAGAAATACAGACTTCTATCGCTTGCAGCGAGATACTGCCATATTATTCTCCTTCGCCTGAAGTAAAATTAAGACATTTCTATAGCAAAATATCAAATGTGCATTATTTCGAAAGGAAACGTAAAACCATAAGAAAACAGACGAGAAAACAAATAAGATAATTTATTATAATGTTAAAACATTTCACTTTATAGTTTGGCTGTAAAAAGAGACAAACAAATAAATATCTTGTCTACATTTGTTTAGATTTCAGAAATGTTGTCTCCACTTTGAGAGTGTCGACTTATTTGGCTCCATTTTATTTGAGAAGCATTAATTAAATATCTGTTAGGTATCCTTTTATTGTACAGCCAGCAACAGCGAGTAATTGCTATGGCAAGCGATACAAAGCAAATTATAATTCCCAAACAGTGAATACTTTGCCAATATCTTTAGGAAGTCACATTCAGCTTCAGACTTTGAAATCAATGAGAATAAAAGAAACTTTTGTTTTATATAATTCTTCAGAAGAATATTATTCTACACATTTGCATGCACAAATATATTCCCAAGGAGAAATATAAAATACTGTTTCAATATGTAATTTAGTTTCCAGTTGATAACATGTGCAGGACAATTAATAGGGTAGCAGAGGGTGAGCCAAGAAATTGTGGGGCGTTCCATCTGTTACCAGAACACCTATTGGCTGACCCCGAGCCGATCAGTGCTTTGTTAGTGTAGTTAGTAGACGGTGATTGTGGAAGCTCGTCCTATATATATATATATATATATATATATATATATATATATATATATTATATATATATATATATGTATATATATATATATATATTGGCCTGCTCGCTTAGCCAGCGGGGTAGCGTCATTCGAAGGTTAAAACAATGCGACCGCATTGTGACCAGCGATGTGTAGCAACATCTGATAATCTGGTCGGTCACGTGATCACGTGATCACGTGATATATATATATATATATGTGTGTGTGTGTGTGTGTGTGTGTGATATAAGTTAGAGCAAACAGTAAACGCTTGTCATAATTTGTACTCGGAGTTTCGAATGTGGGGGTGAAGAGCTACGATGCATCCTCATCGGTTTGCCATTAAAAGCCGATGAGACAGATTTGAAAAAGCAGGGAATCAGCTGAAGTGAAGTATAAAAGATAGTCCAGATTCGAAAAGAGTGCAGAAATGTTGTTGCTGGCTTAACTTCTAGAGGGAGTGAAGAGCTTAAGTAATTAAATAATTAAATATCTTTAGTGTACGAGATTTTAGAGGTTGTCCTTTGTGCGAAAATTTGCACAAAAAGGGAACTTAGCCTGCAAATACTCTAGCAAATTTATCGGGACTTATTTCATAATGAGCAGTCGTCAGATACAGAGTGAGGTGCGAGGTTGCTATAGCACAAATTTTCCTCAGCTACATTTAAGAATGCTTTAGATAAATAAGCCTATTTATTCCTGTTCCACATATTTCTTCATGTAATGCTTCGATCAAAGAAACAAAATGGGCGTCCAAATCGTTTGGAAACGTACCGCATAATTTTCATGTGGTGTACATCAAAAGCTTTTTTTTCTCCGCTCTTTGAAGATTTTATTCAACATTTACTTTAATCTCTTTGATGCCTGTCTGTCACTAGGTTTGGGATGAATATAAATATATAGATATATATATATATATACATACATAAAACGGAGCCAAAAAGCAAGAAATCTTAAGAACATTAATGTGTGTGTATATATATATATATATATATATATATATTTATATATACCTATATATATATATACATATATATACATATATATATTTATATATACCTATATATATATACATATATATACTTATATTATATATATATATATATATATATATAATATTATATATAAGTATATATGTATATATATACATATATATACTTATATATATATATATATGTATATATATACATATATATACTTATATATATATATACTTATATATATATATATATACATATATATACCTATATATATATACTTATATATATAAGTATATATATATATATATATATATACTTATATATTATACTTATATATATATATAAGTATATATATGTATATATATATACATTAATGTTCTTGAGATTTCTTGCTTTTTTGCTCCGTTTTCTATTGCGGGTTTTCTATAGAGGTATATCGTTCCTATTAATAATACCAATTTATTATTTTGTTAAATATTTATTTTTCTTTCTGTTCTTTTTTTGCGGTAATTTTGCCACTATAGAGTTCCTTTGTGTTCGAAAACGAATTTGCTGAATGTCTTAATCTTTCTCGTTGCCAATGTGCTTATCTTTCATTCAAATCATATAAGATATCTTTTAAACTGGATTGTATATTCAATCTTGAAATCGCTCACTCTATTTTGATATTTGGAAGCTATTTCCTCAAGTAATAGATTTTCCTGATCGTTTTCTGCCCAAAACCTTATTGCTTCATGTTTTGCTTTTCCTTTGTAAGCAATGTTCCAGACTCTGCTGCCTCATGCATTTTATATTTACCTTTTCCCGATTCTTTGACAATCTATATGAAATTTTCTTCGTTTATATAACACACTATTTCGTATAGATTTTTGCTGAAATTATCCCTGCGGTTCTACCACAAACATTTGCATATGAAATTCAATATTACCTTGTTGTTTCATGTTTACAATTTTCTGTTTTACTTAAGAATATCGAAGTATAAATGTAACTAAAGTATGTTGTATCTCTCATGAATAAGAAACTACAAATCAGTTAATTTCCTCTTAACAATGAATTCAAGTCTGAGAGATTATCAAGTCATCATTTAATAATCCAGTCTTAAATGTTTTCATTATTTAAAAAAAAATAAAATCTATCTTTATTTAATATTGTTTCAACAACAAAAATGGCGGTGAGCTGGCAGAATTGTTAGCACGCTGGACGAAATACTAAACGGCATTTCGCCCGTCGCTACATTCTGGGTTCAAATTCCGCCGAGGTCGACATTACATTTCGGGGTCGATAAATTAAGTACCAGCTGAGTAATGTGATCGATGCAATCGACTATATCCCTCTCCCATATTTCAGGCCCTGAGCCTATAATAGAAAGGATTATCTAAGCAACAAAGACAGTGAACTCCTACAATCGTTAGCACACCGGACGAAATGCTTAGCGATATTTCATCTGCGTTTATGTTCTGAGTTCAAATTACGCCGAGGTTGGCTTTGCCTTTCATTCTTTCGGGATTGATAAAATAAGTACCAGTTGAACACTGGGGTCCATGTATCCGGCTTAACCCCTCCCCCCAAATTGCTGGTTTTGTGTCAAAATTAGAAACCAATATTATTTCAAAAAAATATTATTTAGAAAAGAAAAAGAAAAAAGAACAGTAAAAATATAATAGATCAAAATATCGACAAAATAACACACCAAGGAAACAAGGAGGAACGGTTAAGCAACGAAAGATGGGGGTTGAGGGAGTCACTTCCGTTAGTTTCGAAATAAAATTAAAATGTAGTTACTTAGCTGGCCTTTTAATTTTAAAAATCCAAGAAATATGTTTACTAGGGATCTGGTGTCGCTAAGTTACACTAGTTTTAAGCAATAACAAGTTTAATCAGTTAAAGGAAAACGCTGAGAATGTTTTACTCTGGGAAATGAATTCCGACATAAACTCCTGCGAGTGTGTTTAGATTTTGAGTTCTCAAAGTTATTCTTTTCTACTCTAGGCACAAGGCCTCAAATTCTTGGGGAAGGAGCCAGTCAATTAGATCGACACCAATATGTAATTGGCACTTAATTTCTTAATTTATCGACCGCGAAAGGATAAAAGTCAAATTCGACCTCAGCGGAATTTGAATTCAGGACGTAAAGACAGACGAAATACCTATTTCTTTACTACCCACAAGGGGCTACAGAGGGGACAAACAAGGACAGACAAACGGATTAAGTCAATTAGATCGACCCCAGTGCATAACTGGTACTTAATTTATCGACCCCGAAAGGATGAAAGGCAAAGTCGACCTCGGCGGAATTTGAATTCAGGACGTAAAGACAGACGAAATACCGCTAAACGTTTCCTCCCGCCTTGAGTGACCAATGTTATTGTCTTCTTCCTGAAGAGATAAAACACCCGTAGAAAGGGGGAAAAAAAGAACAAAGCCAATATCATATGTCTATATCACGTGATCCCATGATCGATGAAACAATTGGATTGTGTTATGCATCACTGGTCACAATGCGCTTCGCATCGCTTTAGCTTTCGAATGATGCCACACCGTTGACTAGGCGAGCGAAACAAATCCGCTCTGATGGGTAGGGCCAGTCCGTTGCAGGGATGTGACCCATTCACAGCTGAGTGGACTGGAACGACGTGAGATGAGGTGTTTTGCTTCAGATCAACACAACACACAGTCTGGGAATCGAAACCATGATCTTATGATCCTTAGTATAACTCACTTAACCACTAGGCCATGCGACTTCACCTACACACATACATACATACACACATACACACACACACACACATAAACACACACACACACACACACATATATATATATATATATATATATATAGGCGCAGGAGTGTCTGTGTGGTAAGCAGCTTGCTTACCAACCACATGGTTCCGGGTTCAGTCCCATTGCGTGGCATCTTGGGCAAGTGTCTTCTGCTATACCCTCGGGCCGACCAATGCCTTGTGAGTGGATTTGGTAGACGGAAACTGAAAGAAGCCCGTCGTATATATGTATATATATGTGTGTGTGTGTGTTTGTCCCCCTAGCATGGCTTGACAACCGATGCTGGTGTGTTTACGTCCCCGTCACTTAGCGGTTCGGCAAAAGAGACCGATAGAATAAGTACTGGGCTTACAAAGAATAAGTCCCGGGGTCGATTTGCTCGACTAAAGGCGGTGCTCCAGTATGGCCACAGTCAAATGACTGAAGCAAGTAAAAGAGTATATACGTGTGTTTGTGTGTGTTTGTGCGCATGCGTGTAAAAATGACGATGCAAATATTGGAAAGACAAAATGGTAAGACGCATCATTATGTGCAGACGCATGTTGGTGAGGGTTTTGCGTCATCAAGTTTAGAAAATATAGAATCGACCAATGAAGAAATGCGAAATAAATTACTGAGATTGCTTGATTCTATAATCACATTAAAACGGCAAACTACATTCGCTACTTGCTAATAGTAGTCGAGGTGGACTGCGACATTCTCGATTGCTAAGATAAACACAGCTTCAACTCCGGCATCGAAAGCTTTGCACTAAATAATGTGAAATATTTAGAAAGAAAATTGAACGGAATGGAGTAGAAGGAATGTCGATAGCTGTGTGTGTGTGTGTGTGTGTGTGTGCGTGCGTGTGTGTGTGTGTGCGTGTGTGTATGTGTGTGTGTGTTGTGTGTGTGTGTGTGTGTGCGTGTGTGTGTGTGTGTTGTGTGTGCGTGTGTGTGTGTGTGCGTGTGTGTGTGTGTATGTGTGTGTATGTGTGTGTGTGTGTTGTGTGTGCGTGTGTGTGTGTGTGCGTGTGTGTGCGTGTGTATGTGTGTGTATGTGTGTGTGTGTTGTGTGTGTGTGTGTGTGTGTGTGTGTGTGTGTCTCCCACGTAGGATACGTATCAGTCTTGAAAAACAAGCAGTGGAGTCAATTCGTTCGACTAAAATTCTTAAACGCTGTGCCCCAGCATGGCCGCAATCAAGTGAGTGAAACAAGCAAAAAATAAGAGAAAAAAAAGAAGCCTTTACGAAGTCTTAATCTAACTTATATATTCTTCGAAATAAAGCAAACCGGAAAATAATGGTATTCCATTCCCGATGTAGAATGCATTACCCGTTTACGCTGAACGACTCTTCAACTGTTGGCTGTAAAGACCGTTATGTAACCGTTGTTTTCCCGCCTTCCTTGCAAGCCATCTGATTTACCTATTTCATTGTTGGACTGTTTCACCTGTTTCGGAAGGACAGTTAAGTAAGTAGTCCGCAATTATAAACAAACTTTTTAAAATGAGCGGCACACAGATTGCTGATTGGCATAGGAAAAGTATACATAAAAGTAATATTTATTCGGGTAAATACCTGGGCGTGAGTTTCAAATAATAGCACGCCATGAATCTACTGTTCGCTTTATGAGGTAGAAGAGAGATGCTCATATCTCGGAAACTGTGTATGATGTGTGTATGTTTGTGTGTGTACGTGTGCTAGCGCGCCTATGAGATCGACTTTACCTTTCATCCTTTCGGGGTCGATTAATTAAGTACCAGTTACGCACTGGGGTCGATGTAATCGACTTAATCCGTTTTGTCTGTCCTTGATTGTCCCCTCTGTGTTTAGCCCCTTGTGGGTAGTAAAGAAATATATATTTCAAGGTGTCAAGGTATGCTAGCGCGCCCATTCTTCGAGTGAAACTCACTAGAAGCCTGAGGTCAACGTTGCTCAAGTGGACATATGATCAATGAAATTCTAGCCATGACCATCTCATATATTAGCAGTGTCTAAGGTTATATTATCGAACGAGTTTTTTTTTTCTTTTATTGAAGATGATAAAGTGACATTTGAAGTAAATTTGACTGCAATTTTTTAGCAGGTCGTATGGCGAGAGGGAAAAGCCTTCTTGGCTCCTGTCTTTGAAACCATGTTCTGTGCATGTGTTTGTGCGCGCGCATGCATGTATGTGTGTTGTGTATGGTGTCTGTGTGTGTGTGTGGGGGGGCGTGTGTGTCTATGCGTGTATTTCTCGGCATGTTTGTGCGTGTCATTCCGGGTGTGTTTATGTTCGCATTTGTATATCTCTGTCATTTTGTAATATTTGAAATGCCGTGGTAAATAAAACATGAGAAAATAAGAGAAAGTCCTGTGGTTATGATTGATCACATTATCCCGAAATAGCTATTGATTCATCGATTTTTCTCCTGTCCTTTCAGTTGGCAGTGAATGAGGAATGATCGGATAAAGTGCAGGTAGGTGAGGAGGGAGGTGCAACAACAAGAGGTGAATGAAGATGATATGGTGGTAGAGGTGAAGCGAAAGGAAGGAAAGGAGAAAGAAAAGAAGAAGAAAAAAAAATGAGAAAAGAAAAACAAACCCGAACGCCACGAGCGACAAAGGTTTGTTTTCCTTAAATAACTCGCTCTATGTGTGCGGAGGAATTAGAAGTAGTTTTCAAAAAAGTTTCTTTGCCAATGTATATGTTGGAAAGAAGAAATATTAGAGAATAGTAGGGATTAATTTTACAACGACAACAATAACAACAACAGCAATAACTAAACAAAAAGAGAAGAATCGATCTCAGTTGTGGTTATAATGACTCTGTATTGCAGGAATGGTAATGTTACAAAATAGCAAACAGTTCCACTGTAGTTTGTCATTGATTGGAGATTCTGTTACATAATACTACTGGAGAGACTCCAACGCAAAATTGTCCAATACAATAACTTAATATGTATTTTCCGATTTATTTATTCGAGACACGCATGGAGTAAATAGTTTGAGATCTGGTCGGATAAGATCAAAGGTAACCACAAAGTAGGGAGTTCGGCCCAATTGATTTTTCGAGGGGAAAAAGTTAATTACAAATACTCAATTTCGGAATGATAAGAGACAAGGTTAGTGTTGGTAAGATTTGAACTGAGAACGTTTGGTCCCGAAAATAGGTACCGTTGAAGATTATTTTCGTTTGGTGATCTAACGATTTTGACAAATCCTTCCCATTAGTATACTGGTTGCAAATTTTGGTCGAAGGACAGCAGTTTCGGGGAGATGGTAAGTCGCCCTGTGCACAACTGGTACTTACCGTCCCTTGTGCCATATTTTTGCTTATACCTGGTACTTATTTTATCGGTCTCTTTTGTAGAACTGCTCTCTTTCGGGGACGTAAACAAAGCAATACCGGTTGTCAAGTGGTGGATGAAGACAAAAGACACCCCCACACACATTTATTTAGTGAGATTTGCCTGTTATTTGTAGTGAATTAAGCGATCAGGTAAAGTTGACTGCATTATAGTCGAAGTGGATCAAATTAATTTGTTATTGTTGTTGTTTTTTAACTGAAGGTCAGCCATGATCAGGTAAACTCATGATTAAATGCATTCCAGGTAAATGAGGCTTAATGCATTCCTGCAACATTCCCACGTTTTCAGGTGTTATCTATGTACAACGGTGGCTCCCAACCTTTGTTGTGCCCTGCACCTCTAAACACTTTTAATATCTTCTCGCACCCCTTAAAGCTATAATTTATATAAGAATAAAGTAGCCCGGGCTAATTGCCGTCTTTGACCACCTATAAATCCAGCCCTGTTCGCGAGCACCCCTGTTTAGGAAACCCTGATGTAGCACTACGTTAGTCAAACAACTTTTACTTTTTTTAATGATGATAGTGTATAATATGAGTAAGATTAGGCTGCTATTTCTAGAAGGTTGAACGAGCGTGAGGATTCCCAGCCCCACCGTCTCCCTCTCATTTACTTTGCGAAGGATTAATGACAACGATGTACATCATTCTCGTATTATGGACGAAACCGTTAGGAAACCTTACAGAAGGAACTTCGCATTCCAATTTCTGTTGTGTGATGTATTGGCAGCAAAAAGGATAATTTAGCAACGAATACAGGCATTTTATTAGATGTTATTATTTCTCATTAAAGCATCTCGTAAATGTCAGCCCAAACACGAGTTTGAAATAAGATAGTAGAGAGTGAGTAAATTAAGTGTTTAACTATAAGTGGTTTTTTATGTAGTAGTAGTAGTAGTAGTAGTAGAACAGAATTAGTTGAAGCACAAACAAGCGAAAGAGTGCACAAATATAGGATGTCAAAAATATGTACCAATTATTCGTTCTAAATTAATCGATTCGAATGAAATAGTCATTAGTAAAAAAATCGTGATTTCTGACATTGACAGAGGGTCTATGTTTGCTAGGAATTGATGTGGTGCAGACAATTAAATTCTTCGTTAAATGTGACTGGTATTAAACATTTTCATTTATTCGTTTCGGTCATTGGACTGGGGTCATGCTGAGACAGCACCTTGAAATGATTAACCAAACAACTCGTCTGCTGTGCTTTTATTTAATCGTTAAATAACAGCCACGGTTTCAGTGGAGGCACAATGACCCAGTTTTTAGGGCAGCAGACTCGCGGTCTTAAAGTTAGTGGTGTCTTTGCTTATTTTCACTCTAAATAAGCACAAAATCTATGATAATTGTTATTCTCTTGCACAATAACGTTTACAATCTCATTATTGAGAAGTGCCGTAAAATATTTCCTTTCCTCCGGTAATGGTCGTATCGATGTAAAATCGCCTGCAGTTTCAAGTGCTAAAGTCTGGTACTCTATTCAATCGATTATTTTGCCAAACCGCTACGTTACGCTGACGGCGTAAGCAAAACAACACCACTGGTCAAGAGCAAGAAGTTGTGGTGGACAAACGCAAACGTACGCTACGCACGCACACATTTATATAGGCACACATACAAATATATACTTTTCTACTCTAGGCACAAGGCCTGAAATTTGGCGGGAGTGGGTCAGTCGATTAGATCGACCTCAGTACGCAACTGGTATTTAATTCAATCGACCCCGAAAGGATGAAAGGCAAAGTCTACCACGGCGGAATTTGAACTCAGAACGTAACGGCAGACGAAATATCGCTAAGCCTTTAGCCCGGCGTGCTAACGATTCACCCAGCTCGACGCTTTACACATACAAATATATATATATATATATATATATATATATATATATATATAGGGGAGGGGGTGTTACTGTAGCTTTATAGCCCCAAGAGATCGTCGTCTCTAGCTGGCTTTAGACACCATATCAGTGCCCTTGAAGTATTTGCAAAGGGAGGCCATCCCTTCTCCGCAAGCCTGAGTTAGCCATGATAAGATGGCTTCTATACTTTACATTATCGAGCGATTACTGTTTCAATCTCATTCTGAGATTTAATTATGCTATATATATATATATATATATATATATATACACATACACAGAGTAAATGATGGGCTACAAATAGTTTTTGTCTACTAAATTCACTAGGAGGTATTATTGGGTCGGCCTGGAGCTATAGTAAAAAAAAAAAGACAATTACTTAAGGTGATGCACAGTGGAACTGAACCCAAAACCCGTGGCTGCAAGGCGAGCTTCTTAACCATACATTTGTGTCTGTGACTAAGCGGAGAAAATATGGAACGCTTCGCAAATTTGCATGACGTCTTTGCGCAGGTGACACAGAATGGTTAAACAGGAAACGAGATGTATTAGTTTTAGTGCTAATTCTACCCTAACACACACACACACACACACACACACACAATCATGAATGTATGTATGTACGTAAAACATAGTCTTTAAGAAAATTATGACCAAATAAAAGAGGCGATTACGTGAAATAGATTGAACATAAAACAAACGAAGCCGTATTGAGAAGCTGTAAAAACTTTGGAAAATTCTATTGGACAGTGTCAAAGAGAGGAGAGTGAAATATTTTGGAAAATTAATTGGATGCTGCATGGTTGGCAGAGTCTGTTCATAAAAGTGGAAAGCAATGGCGAGAAAGAAGAAGAGAAAATAAAGAACTGCGGAAATGCATAATATGAAGAAAATACATGGAATGTATAAGAACGGTAGAGGGAAGTGGCTGAGTATCTCGTGAAGAGTATTGATTCCATTACTCTTGAGGAAAATAGAGTGTTCTTTTACTTCTTTCATTAGACTACGGCCTTGCTGGAGCACGCCCTTGAAGAATTTTAGTTGAACGAATTGACCTCAGTATTTAATTTCTAAACATGATATTTATTCTATCGATCTCCTTTTGGGGAAGCCGGTTATCCAGGTAACTAAGATGACGACAATCTTTCTCAACGGATGTCTGGTTCGTTGAAGGATTCAAGGCTCAAAATATCGAAAGGTGAAGTCGATTACATCGTCTCCAGTTCTGGAATGGTACTTGATATTACCGACGTCGAAGAAATGAGAAGCAAAGTTCACCTCGGCGGGATTTGATCTCAGTAATTGTTGAACCGAAAGAAATGTTTCAAAGAATTTTATCCGATGTATTAACGATTCTGTCAGCTCACCGCATTTCGTTGCATTTAGTAATTATATTGGTTTCAAATTTTGTCACAAGGCCAATAATTTCAATAAAAGATTATGGATTGAGCGGGAAGCTAGTAATGTTTTTTTTTTTTTTTTTTTTCATTTAGAATGCAACAAAAAGCGTTCCATTAACTTAGAAATATCGGGTGCAGTATAACCCTTGTATTTCACGCTAGTGAACGGTTAAAAAACCCACAGAACAAACAGTGTTTCAAATTGATATTTATTAATGAATAAACAAATATTCCCTTGTTAGCTGGGAACAAAGCAAATCATCAAACAGTGACAAAAAAAAAAGGATCACATCATATCTGTTAACTATATTTATTTTAATACATGAAGTTGGGGGAGGTATTACTGAGAATTTTTACTTCATTGTGATTTATACATAGAGTAGTACGAATGAATCTATCTATCTATCTATCTATCTATCTATCTTTATATATACTGTGGAAGGTGCGTGGCTTACTTCCCGATTCCAGGTGGTTCGTTGAGTCCTTGAGCAAAACATTTTATTTGGCATTGCTGCAGTCCACTCCGCTGGTAAAAAGGAGTTGGTTCAGCCCAGTCCCAGTCGCACTGAATCTTCCTGAGAACTAGGTTAAGGGTTCGCGTCTCAGTTACCTGCAAGTTAATTTCACGAGCAAGCTGTTCCGTTGACCGGAGCAACTGCAACACGGGTCGTTGTTACTGACGTCGTGCCAGTATATATACAGGGTCAGGCAAAATGATCTGACACATTTGTAGGTTAAATAAAAGGCAAATGAAGTAAAGAAACAAAATCGCACGGATTTAAATCAGGTGAACGGGCGGGCCAACCGATGTCACCACGCAATGAGATCAAATGACCAGGGAAGATATTCCTCAAAATCCCCATCGCACGTCGACAAGTGTGGGCTGTTGCCCCATCCTGTTGAAACCAAACATTGTCCATATCGTGGAGCATATTCAATTTTGGTCTGAGAAAAGTCTCTGATTTAAATCCGTGCGATTTTTGTCTCTGGGGATACCTCAAGTCAAAGGTATACATTAATTGCCCTCGATCTATTGAACAACTTAAAGATGCAATTCGTCAAGAAATTACTGCCATTCCACATGAAATGACCTGCTGAGTTATTGGCAACTTTCGTGAACGCCTTCGACAGTGT
>NC_043011.1:59484203-59491703 GCF_006345805.1 Octopus sinensis | reverse complement strand
CATATATATATAGATAGATAGATATAGATATATCTGTATGTGTGTGTGTGTGTGTTATATATACACACACACTCGGAGGAAGTCAGAAAGCGAAATAATTATGAAGATAAACACAACGGATTAGGCTTGGTGCATATAAATAAACACACACACACACACACACACACACACACACCACACACACACACACACACACATACATATATATATATATATATATATATATATATATATATATAAAGATGTATATAGCTACAAAATTAATTATGCTCAGAAGATAAGCACTTGTGTACAAGCATAGAGATATTTATATCTCTCGTAATCAATTTGGACTCACCCCTCAAAATTTTTGTCCTATGAGGAATGTACCTGAGAACACAACCTCCACGACCCTCCTAAGAATACTGGGGAATAAAGTTAGGATGGATGGATGTTTCAGAGGAGCATACGGACGATGATCTTTATCGACTGATATTTTCCCATTCAGTCCTGGTGGCCAGACAAATTCAATTCTTATTTCTTTATTGACCACAAGGGGCTAAACATAGAGGGGACAAACAAGGACAGACAAACGGATTAAGTCGATTATATCGACCGCAGTGCGTAACTGGTACTTATTTAATCGATCCCGAAAGGATGAAAGGCAAAGTCGACCTCGGCGGAATTTGAACTCAGAACGTAACGGCAGACGAAATACGGTTATGCATTTCACCCGGCTGCTAACGTTTCTGCCAGCTCGCCGCCAAATAGAAATTAATTTCTATTAGGGCAATAATTTGGGGGAGGGCGTAAGTCGATTTCATCGACCCTAGCGCTCAACTGTTACCTATTTTATCGACCCTGAAAGGGTAAGAGACAAAGTCGATCCCGGCAGCATTCGAACTCGAAATGTAAATACGGACGAAATGCCGCTAAGCATTTCGTCCGGCGAAGTAACGATTCTGCCAGCCCGCCGCCTTAAATGTCATATAGATATGAAAGAAAGGTAAAATAATTTAATTGGATTGTTACTAAACTTGTTTTGAAAGTGTCTGAAGTCTCGACTCAAAATGACTGTGTCATACTGGTTGCAAGACGTATTATGAAATTCCTCTTATGTAACACTTCCCTGAATGAAACGGACAGAAAGTGTGTTATATCTTTTATTTATAGCTTCTTCTATTAATCATTAATGCTTCACTTTTCAATAGGAATTCAAGGAGGAACTCATAGCATGTAACCTGTTATTATGCTGAGATGATTTCTATTCTGATGGTAAAAAATTTTAATTTTAGTTGATGCCGAGTTGCTACAAAATGTGTTGTTTGAGTAATTCTATGGCATGAGAGAAAATCGAGAAAAAAATCTGCCGTCGGATAACTAAATAAACTCTGTCTTATTGATTTTTTCCAGTTTCTTTATTTATATTTTTGTTCTATGCTTTTTAGTCTTCTTCACAAATGAATTTCTCTTCTCAGGTATTTTATTTCCCATTTTCTACTGTGTTATCTTCCACTCATTTTAGTCTGTTTCCAGTTTAAGGTACGCACTATCCGATATACATATATATATATATATATATATATAGATATATGTCGTGATTCTAATTTGTGCTTCTGATCAACTATCAAGCTGTTACTATTTCGTTCTTCAATGCGGGCAAGCTGGACTGTAGTGTTTAGAACTTGAAAAGGTAGGAAGCTTGCGGGTATATATATATATATATATATATATATATATATATATATACATGGGGAGCGAGGAGAGAGTGGAAAACGAAGGGAGAGAGGCAGAATTTTAGTTGGCAACGTTGGAGCAGCTACGTAAATGTTATTCCTGCTGTTTTCTGACTATAAAATCACCCATTCTTCTATAATATTTGTCATTGTTATAGCGTGAAAAGAACTATATTAGACATGAATGTGAATTTAAAGTTTAATTAGTGTGTATTTAACTGAAACTACTGTTGCTGTAATGTTAAACTACATTTAGCATCATTCACACAACCGTTCGTGCAGCTGATTCCAACAGGTTTTACATTTAAAAGGTTATAGCCATTGGAAATCTCGGTTATTTCAATGAACTCTGGGAATATTATTCAGGATTTGAAAGATATTTTCAAAGATGTCTCACTGACTTTGCGGAAGAAAATTTCTAAATATTTCTCTCGTCTATCATCGACGGAAGAAGACCAGTAGATCTGGTGAAAAACGTTAGTTTTTAAGCGGACAATATGACATTGTTGGACACATAAATGAAAAGATGTTTACTAAATGACCACTAATTGCAAGTCAAGTCCAGGAAACTTTACTACTCAGCTTGGGGCTCATATATTGAATGTAAACATTTCGAAACAATGCAATTATACATAAAGTTCACGTTCGATAATTCATCAGTCATAATACATGTTTAATTTATAAATAGATACGTTACCGGCCATCGTCTTAGTTTTCTATATTCATTAAATTTTCAAGTTTATTACTAAAGCACTTTAACAAAATAAAATGTTAAGTTTAAAGGAGGCGTACGCACCGTTTAATTCGACGACTTGTATCGCATCTTATCGTTCTCAACCTGAGTTTAAATATATATTTATTCCGAAAGGAGTTCAAACGTCGTCGAGGTCGACTTTGCTTTTTATCATTTCGGAGTCGATTAGATAAGTGCGAATCCGCCGCTCTGATCGCTGTAATTGTCTTCCCCACCTCTGCAAACATAATTAGGCCGGCCTTCTGCTTATAACAGAATGGTTTAATTATTCCAAATCGTTACCACGTCGGACGAAATGTTTAGCGGCATTTCTAATGAAGCTTTGCGTTTAAGTTAAAATTCTATCTTAGTTGACTTTACCTTTAATTCTTTTGGGGTTGATAAAAAAATTGCCATTTGCACCATGGAATCGATGTAATCAGCTCAAAATCGGTGCCCTTGTGTCAAAATTAGAAAGATTTAGTCAGAATCAGTACGTTTCCAGCTCAAATTTCGCAGAGGTCAGCTTTGCTTTTCATCTTTTCTGGGCGATAAAATAAAGTGTCAGGTAAGTACTAGGGTAACGAAATCGACTAATACTCTTCCACCAAAACTGCTGGCTTTGTAATTAAATCAGAAACCATAAAAAAAACTGATAGATTAACAAAATGCCAAAAACATGGCGGATGAGACATGTCGATATAACAAACTCCGTAGAAGAAAAGGACCAGTGTTATTGCCTCGGAAGTAAGTAAGTTCAAAGACTAAAAAAACAAAAAATGAATTTAAGAAAAAATCATTTGGGTTTAATTTCAGAATTAAATTACGAATTGAAAGCAGCTCCAGTCATATAAACATGATCGATCGCAGATACATAGTGTTTATATTTTGTTTGATCACCCATTTGCTGCGGCATAGCGTCCAGGGAAACCTACCTACAGGAAGCTGAGTGTTAAAGAACATCAAGAGTCACACACCCGAAATGATGAAGAATATTGTCAAAAGCGATATTTTGCGATTATTGAGGATTATCAATATCCTCTACTCGGATCACCTCGAAACGAAACGAATTGCTGCTCTGGGACTTTTACGTAAACAGACTGAAGAGTATATATGTTGATATATTTCCATAAGAGAACAGCAGTATTTAATTTGATGTCCTCACAAGGATCAAAGGCATCTTTTTGATTGGGAGATGAAGGAATCTGAATTGAAAACGTAAATATACTCCAGAAAGATTTTTCACATCCTCTCTACCATTTCTGTCATTCTTTCTCCTTCAGTTTATAACAAACGATACCCAATCCATGTTCGAACCCTTATAATTTTTTATGTTTTCTATCTTTTACTTGTTCTAATCATTGAGCTGTGTGAATGCAGGGGTACCACGTGGAAGTATTTTTTGTAAACCAGATCAACTCTAGTACTTTCTTTTTAAATATCGTCCTTATTTTATCGGGTATTTTGCCGAACCGCTAGTTTGTAACAGTCTCTTGAAAGTCTGTGGCATTGTGCCGTTTAGAAAGTATTATTTATTTCAGTTTTGTGGCCGAACTGGCCGAACCGGGCGCAATGGTAGTATCCCTTACACCTAATAAATGAAAATCACTATTAATACATGTGGTTTATATTCCCGTAGCTTTCTTTAAATAATGAACATTTATCAGATGATATGAATGACCAACGTAGTAGGGCGCCAGACTAAAAGCATTACAGTATTTAGTTTCCTCTCTGTCAGATCAGAGTTTAAACCCTCACGTACTTAACTTTGCCTTTAATCTTTCCAGGGTCAACGGAACAACTCTCGGTCATAGACAGAGGTTAAATTAATCGCCAAATCACTTCACAAAGAAAAAGAAAAAAACAAATGGAAACCTAATGTTAAGCTAAGAGAAAGTGATATCATATATTCATAAACACGTCGTAGGTTTGACTGAATATGAATAATATATTCGTCTTTTAAATAAAATTGGATTGGATTTCAGATGAAGCAGCGAATTAATTAAACGAATATCCTGTCCGAGGTGAGGAATGTTGAATAGAAGACGAAGCACAGATGAAGAATGGTAATGAGGTTATGGAATTTTCTTACCATTCACGTTGTCCCGGTTTCAATTACAGTGTATGGTACTTTAGGAAAGTGTCAACTGCTATAGGTTCGATGTGATATTCAGAATCTGAGGCTTTTAATTCCTGAGTTGTTTCAAATTTTGACACAAGGCCAGCAAGTTAGGGGTAGGGGAGGGTAAGTGGATTACATCGACCCAAGCGCTCAACAGAAACTTATTTTATCGACCCCGAAAAGATGGAAGGCAAAGTAGACCTCGGTGGAATTTGAACTCATAACGCAAAGACGGAAGAACTATCGCTAAGCATTTTACCCGGCATACAAACGATTCTGTTAGCTCATCGTTTTCTACATTTGATAAGATATTGGAAAACTCTTTGAAGAATCTGTAGTTCGTACGGGATCTTGTTAATGGCCAACACTCATAACTTTTAATGGTTCAATTCCTGTAGTCTGTTAGTAAATCCCACTGGGCGGAACGGTGGATCATGTTGAGGCTATGCAGCATGATGGTTTTTGGCAGAATCGTTAGCACGCCGGGCGAAATGTTTAGAGCTATTTCGTCTGCTGTTACGTTCTCAGTTCAAATTCCGCCGAGGTCGACTTTGCCTTTCATCATTTCGGGATCCATTAAATAAGTACCAGTTACGCACTGGGGTCGATGTAATCGACTTAATCCGTGTGTCTGTCTTTGTTTGTCCCCTCTGTGTTCAGCCCCTTGTGGGAAATAAGGAAATAGGTTTTAAAAACTCAACATAACATATAGCTGTCCTTTGTATGTAGAAGAAGTGTTAAGATTGAAGAAGAAATTTACCGGAGTGTTGGAGTCCAACAAATCTTTCCTTATAATTTAGCGGACAGATTTATTCACGAAACTGTTCTTGGCAAGGAAAACGATTTCGCTTACATAAATTCGATTTGCTATGCACAAGAACTGTGATCTCTTTCCTTTGCTTTTATAGAAATACACAATTCATATGAGCATTATTCGAACTGTAACCCACACGTGAGTTTGGAAGAAGCTTCCTCTTAAATCATTCAATACCATGCATTGCAGCGCTCCGTCCATGCCTAACATGTTTTATCGTCTCTTTGAAACTATTTTCTGCTAGAATGCTAGCAGAGAAGAGTTTGATGGTCTCTAACTCCACCATGTTCTATTTGTTAGGGTACGAAAGTACTGTGCGTTATTCTCCGTAGCACTGATCATCACCCCGTTCAGCATATCTGATCCGCAGAGAGAGAGAGAAAGAGAGATAGAGAGAGAGAGAGAGAGAGAGAGAGAGAAGCATACAGACAGACAGACAGAAAATGATAAGAGGTGGTTCAAAAACTTGGTTCAGATATTTTATTTATGGTCGAAGAAGAGCTCAAAATATAAAGCTTCGTGTTCCGAGTGAAGGCAATTTGCGTTAGAATAGTTTCCACTTACTTTCCAGAGTATCAAACGAAAGTTTGTAGGATATTCTAATAAAGCAGGTGTTGAAGACCCACTGATTTGATTTAGTCTATAGCACACACCTTTTAAGTATTTACCGTTGAACCAATATTACAAATATTTATAGCTTTCAAGGGAACGATGTGCTTCGACTCTGAGTTCATGTTCGTATTGGTGTGAACCTCGCTCTAGGGAATTTATATCTGTCGTAGCCTTTTGAAGATTTATTGAAAAGAATAGAAACCGTCAAACAGCCACTTGAAATTGTATTCAAATCGGAAATACTACGACTAGTGGGTTATTAGGCGGCGAGCTGGCAGAATCGTTAGCACGCCGGGCGAAGTGCGTAGCCGTATTTCATCTGCCGTTACGTTCTCAGTTCAAATTTCGCCGAGGTCGACTTTGCTTTTCATCCTTTCGGGGTCGATTAAATAAGTACCAGTTACGCACTGGGGTCGATATAGTCGACTAAATCCATGTGTCTGTCCTTGATTGTCCCCTCTGTGTTTAGCCCCTTGTGGGTAATAAAGAAATAGGTCGCTATTCTGTATTAAAATATTTGTATTATTCTAAGGCAGTTGCAAATCAGAAAACGGGTTTCGAATGCTGATTAGACCTATCATTTTACGAAGATTTAATTTTAATGTACTTGGAAAACATTCGTACACTTTGTGAGACATTGCGCTTATCTTAGGATCGATTACATTATGAAGCTGAACCGAAACAATGAACATTTACTTTCTTCCCACATTCGAATGATCAACAGAATTCTTAGCGATCAGAAATTTACTGAAATATTATTGAACAGTAAAGGTCGCTGGATTAACGCAATCGGTAAAATACCTGACAGATTAAGGAGAAGGATTTTCTTGTATAACTATTTGAAGCTTAACTTTAAACCCCGCCGAAGTTAACTTTGCATTTAATCTTTCTGAATGGATTAAATACAAACCACGTATTAAAACTAATTTAATCTACCGTTCTTCACACTCAATGTTCCCTCAAACCGAATGGTCAGGTATTTGAATAACGCAGTTCTGAAAGAAGTCTCCTTCAATTACTAAAATAAACGGATAAATCCAACCGATTATGCCGCTACTTAGATCTTCGTAGCTCGGCATCATGATTACGAGATAGCTAGGTTCAGGCTTCAAGCACATCTCAGCAGAGAGGATCATTACACTAATCTTTTGATGTGTAACCGTCACTGCCATACGTCAGTCAACCGAAGAGAAAATCTTGAATATAATGAAACGTAGTTTGGAGATATTTGGATTAAGATAAAGAATTTTATTATATCTGGAATTTCCTAGGAACCAGCTAGTTATAAATATTTCTTTACTACTAGCAAGGGGCTAAACACAGAGTGGACAAACGAGGACAGACACACGGATTATGTCGATTACATCGACTCCAGTACGTAACTGGTACTTATTTAATCGACCCCGAAAGGATGAAAGGCAAAGTCGACCTCGACGGAATTTGAACTCAGAACGTAACGCCAGACGAAATAAGGCTACGCATTTCGCCCGGCGTGCTAACGATT
>NC_043011.1:59449203-59479203 GCF_006345805.1 Octopus sinensis | reverse complement strand
TGTTTTCGAGCCAATGAGACATTTCAACGAAGCATCGCTCGGCCTGTTCGTAATAGCCATAATATATACCAATATAACACCAAGTGGAGCCACATGGCCTAGTGGTTAGATCAGCGGACTCGCGGTCGAGGGATCGCGGGTTCGAATCTCAGACCGGGCGATGTGTGTGTTTATGAGCGAAACACCTAAGCTCCACGCGGCTCCGGCAGAAGGTAATGGCAAACTTCTGCTGACTTTTTCGCCACAACTTTCTCTCACTCTTTCCTCCTGCATCTTGCAGCTCACCTGCGACGGAGCGGCGTCCCGTCCAGGTGGGGAACCTATACGCCAAGGAAACCGGGAAACCGGCTCTTATGAGCCAGGCGTTGCTCGAGAAGGAACAAACAACTGTTCCTCCTAAAGGATGAAAATATAACACCAACAGGTTTAGGTAAAAGGAAGGACTCAATGCACGATATTGTCGGTGGAAGAAAGTATTCAGTCGTTTGACGAATTGAATTTCTTTGCAGAATCTGCACGGGTAATCTTCGACCCAATTCCCGGCTCGAATCAGCAGGAAACAATGACAAGACCGGAGCTTTCTATTACATGCAGAACTGAAAGAGAGAGAGAGAGAGAGAGAGAGTGGGATAAAGAAGCGGAATGAGTCGGAGACATAGAGGGAGGGAGAGACAGAGGGAGGATTGGAGAGGGAGAGAGAGGGTGGGGAGAAGGAGAAGAGAAACAGAAAGAGCACGGAGATAGAGAAAACAATGAGATAGGGAGAGGATCTGGGAGAGAGAGAAAGAGAGAGTGAGAGCGAGAGAAAGAAGGATCAACTCTTGGAATAGATCGATATTCTATTTGTCGACTCCGAAAGGAAAACAAGCAAAACTGACCTCCGTGGAATTCGACTGAGATCAGAGAGACACGGAAGAAACAGCGAAATGCTTTCTATCTGACTCTCTAACAATTATCACCGTCTCAGCTCTTGGTATATTATATTTTTAATCTTAAAATCAACAGCATGTTCATGGCTGAAATACTTTTGCTTATAAGATCTGCTCAATTAGGCTGACCTCGGATAATCCATCACAATAATAACACCAACGTAATAAAATATTCTTTTACATCTTCTATTTGCTTTCACCAACGTTTGGTATAACTCTTGCGTCACTTTCTCCCTAATGTAAATTAAGAAAGTAATTTTAACTGACGCCAGTAATGGGTATTAAAATAATTATCGGCATATCCATTTATTAAATCATGCCAAAAACAAAAGCAAAAAAAAAAAACAAAAATGAGAACAGACATTCGATGTCTACCGTTGGAAATGAATCAAATTTTCTTGGATGATAGATTTAATTTCCTTCTAAAGATTATCATTATCATTAATTGACAGATGCTTCATTCTTCGTCTTACACTTGAAATATTTTAGCCAATTAATTTTCTGCAATGCTAATCTGCAATATACGTATCTCGACTGCGCTTTTAAAGTGTCATCCGTCTTTTGATTTAACTGAAGTTGCGAAGAAAACAACAACAAAAGCAAAAATCTTTTGCAGATAAGAATGAAGTTGAACAGCTGGAAAAAATCACATCGTTGTGCTTAGATTAATGAAAAGAAAATAAGAATGGTTGTCGTCATTATCCTTCTGTCAAGCTGCTTCTTTTCATTAAAAACAACAGTTGACAAAATGTTAATAGTATTTTAAAAAGATAATTTTCGTTTGTAAGGGAAGGGGTGAATAGTGCGCTTGGTATATTATGTAGACCATATCTTCAGACATGGACTAGGTGTAGCTCGTTATTGAAACTGCTTGGTTCTTCTGTAAATTGAATCGTGGCACTCCGTCGGTTACGACGACGAGGGTTCCAGTTGATCCGATCAACGGAACAGCCAGCTCGTGAAATTAACGTGCAAGTGGCTGAGCACTCCACAGACACGTGTGTTCTTAACGTAGTTCTCGGGGAGATTCAGAGTGACACAGAGTGTGACAAGGCTGGCCCCTTTGAAATACAGGTATAACAGAAAGAGAATTCCCGGTCTGGGAATCGAAACCGCGATCTATCGACCGCGTGCCGGTTGCCCTAACCAGTGTGCCATTATGTCTCCATAAATTCAATAACCAATTGTTGATGTTGGTAAACAGGTCGTTGCCATTCTTTAGCCGCAGGTCAGACATAAATGAGTATACCTATAATCAAATTCGTTCCAGCTTTCATAGACCCTCCCCATCTTAATTGCCAACATTCGTATATCATCGAGGACTATATTGCACAACTGAGCTGCATCTCTTCATTTCTGACGAGGCAGTGTACGATTTTAGAATTGATTTAGCTGTTAGTTCTAGCAGATCAACTAATCGCCTAGATGTTCTCTGGTTGGCTCGTGACTTCTTAGGTTAACAGAGTGGATTCATATTCTCAACTCATTAGTGATAGAAACTTTTATAATAAACGTTTGCTCTCAACCAACTGAATAATGCAGCGTGTTTTAGTGAGATAATACAACTGGGATAGTTACTTACTTTTAATTAGGCGGACGGCTAACAAACCTTGATTAAATGCACGCCAAAGGATATGACTGCGCTTGATTCAGTGAAACTAGCAATTAATTATTTGATTGATTTTTCTTAATTTGCATTAACGGAATCTAATACGACCAACTTGAAAATGAAGTAAAAATAATATCAAATATAAATAAAATAATTAAACAGAAATGTACACCAGGAGGGAATGAGAGACATGGATTTAAATAAATCAATGAAATCAGTAAAGATGAACTACGCATGTTTGGAATTTAAATCATTTCTCTTACGCTAAATATTTATAAAAGGTTTGTCAGCCGAACATCTAGACAGCCAGCGAAATGTGAATAAGTGAATGTTACAAGACAACAGCAAGAAAATGTTATTAAATATGCTTCAAGTATCCTAAATTAATAGATCATATTTGAAATATTTATTTAGACACGGAATTGAGAACAATCTAAGTTTAGCTAATTAACGACGAAACAACGATGTGAAATAAACGCGGACAATGTGATTAAGAAGTTTTGCTTCGCAGGTAATATTTCCTGGTTCGATCTCCCTGCGCCAGAGTCAGTATTCTATAAAGCTTCGGGTTCAACAATACATTTTAAGTGGAATTCGGTTGGCAGATGCAGGAGAAGATGGTACTATAAAGCCAGGATTAACAGCTCTTGCCTTTCCATAGAAACATAACCAGATGTGCGTTCCGGAAAGATTAATCCAGTGTTGCAGCACCTTCCTCCACACAAGCTGGAATCGATCCATCGTTTCTTTAACACACACACACACACACACACACACACACACACACACACACACATATATATATATATATATATATATATATATATATATATATATATGCGTGTGTATGTGTGTGTGTGTGTGTGAAGGTGTGTGGACTTATGGTTAAGGTGTTACGGTTGGGATCGTTACGTCGTAGTTTCGATTCCTGCGCCGGCGTGTGCGTTATGTCCTTCAGCAACACACTACATTTCAAATTGCCCCAGTCCACTCAGCTGTAAGTGACTAACCCTGAGACAAACCGATGTCTCCTCATTCTAGGGGAATGTTGTGACCTCGGTCACTTTTATGTCATGGAAACCGAATAACCGTCTTCATGCGTTCTAGAGCTCAAAGTAGAACTACTCTCTCTCTCTCTCTCTCTCTCTCTCTCTCTTTCTGTATATATATATATACATATTGAAATGGAGAATGCGCTTTACTTTAGGTTTCCCGCACATAGAGAATTCAGCTTTACAGCGCATTGTCGGATCTGCTAAAACAGTTTTTTTTAAGGATCTGACGATACGCCTTAAAGCTAAACCCTTTATGGACAGGAAACCTAAGGTAATCCCATAAATCGGCATTTCCCATTTTTAACGTATACTGCTGTACATCTTAGAGTGTGTTTCTTTTTTCAGATTTATGTTTTCTACAAATGATATAAATATATATATATATATGTATGTGTTTGTGTGTATGTATGTATGTATGTATGTATGTAATATTATTTGGCAATACATGACAGAACTTATGCAGAGAGTATCAGGTTGACGCTGTATATTATGACTAATGTGAAAAATATTTCTATAAAATTTGTGCGGACAGAAATTTGAAAATATAAAAGTAGGATCAGCTCTGTATGGCCATTTCGATACCATTAGGATATTCGTCAGCAACCGTGCCTCACTTTTAACGCTTCACGACTTATAAATCCCTTAACATTGGTTTCAAATTTTGGTAGAAAGCTAGCAATTTCGAGGGAGGGGATGAGTAGATTATTTCAACCTCAGTGCTCACCAGATACTTATTTTATCGACCCGAAGAGAATGAAAGACAAAGTCGACCGAACTGGAATTTGAACTCATAACTTACAAACGGACAAAAGCGCCGCTAAGCATATTCCTCGGCGAACTAAACATTTTATAAATGGTGGTGGTTGTAGTAAACTGGGAAAGCTAATTTGCATATATATGACTTTCTTGGCAGCTGGTTTGTATTTTTGTGTTAATGGCGTGTTAACAGCGATTCATTTCGATGGTATGATGTATTATGAAACGTTCTCCTTCCCTTTCGCTCTCTTTCACTTTCTATCACACACAAGTGCGAGTCTGCATGCCTGTGTGTTTGTTAAAGTATAAATCTTATTCTATACAGCTGTATATTTACTGCTCTAAAAGTCACCAACGTTGTGTCTAATACAGTTAGCTATTTAGTAATTGGTGAAACATAGATTTATAACATTAAGTACGTGACTGAAAGAAATACCGTGCTCGGGCGGTGCTTCAGCATGTGTGCAATCCGTTAATTGAAACCAGCGAAAGAATAATATAAAAGTGATTGTAAGCCATTGCTAAGGGACCTGCTAAGTGATATGTGATTCATGCTTATACTACTTAGTATATTAAGAGCGCCCTCGATGCGATGTGACATTAGTCTGATTCCATTCCACAACATGGTACCTTGAGTAAGTGTCTCCTACTACTATACCCTCGGCCTATCAAAAGCTTTCGAGTGGAGTTGGTAGACAGAAACTGAATGAAGTCTGTCGTATATATATATGGAAAAAAGTCAAGGTAGAAAATGCTAAAATAATTTTATAAAAACTATTTCAGTACTGGTTTCGGTCATTGAGACTTTTTCAAATGTAAGTATGGAAAAGAATTAAATTTTGGAAAAAAATTAAATGAAAAGTTTTTTAAAAAGAATATTTGCTTACTATTCAAATACATACATACACACACACACGCATATATATTTATATGTATATATATGTATGTATGTGTGTATGTATGTATCAAGTAAATAAGAAACGAGGATTTCCAGGTATTAATGCATTACAGCTGTTTGAAGCAGCTCCATTTAATCGATGAATGAAAACATTATATCAATTTGAAATACACCGCTCTCCTCAGATGCAGACGAACAAATAGATTTCCAATATAAAATATAAACCATTTTTTAGTACATCGGTACTACAAAACAAACAACTTAGACTGTTTCTCATTGATGTGTTTGTGGCAAAAAGAATTTAGGGAAAAACCAAAGCTTACAATACTTTCTAAATTTTAACAGGCTCTTTTATTTATCCCCAAGTTAAATGGAGCCGCTTGAAACGGCCGTAATGCATTAATACCTGGACATTCTTGTTACTTATTTACTTGTTATTTATCTAACTTCATGCTGCGCGGGCTATACAGAACTGTCTTGGTGCGTAAATTTAAGCGCCTAATTAATCTGAATCTTAATTATTCTCTGTCTGTCTGTCTGTCTGTCTATCTCTGTCTGTCTGTCTCTCTCTCTATATATATGTATGTATGTATGTATGTATGTATGTATGTATGTATGTATGTATGTATGTATGTATAAGTGTGTGTGTGTATGTGAGTGAATATGTTTTCCTCCAACACCGCAATAAAACCGCTGTCGGTGTGTTTATGTCTCCGTAACGTAGCAGTTCAGTAAACGACGAGAACGATAGAATAAATACCAGGCTTAAAACGATAAGTAGATGGTTGATTTGTTCGACTAAAATTCTTCAAATCATTGCTTTAGCGTTGCCACAGTCAAGTGACCGAAAGCAAACCTAATGTTCAACACATACACATGAACCCAGACTCGCATCAAAATAAATACGTCACCAATACAAAGTTATAAAAGTTCTCGCCTGAAGATGACAGTGACTTGAAACCCGATTCATGAGACAAACTCACCTTCAGTTCCAATATATATACATAAACACCCTCCCCACTCACACACATGTGCGTGCACTCACACACATATATACACACTCGCACAAGCACACATACGCACACATGTATGAAACAGATTTTCGTTTAAACATTAAAGAAAAGAAACACAAGTTTGATCGAATTTAATCGTTTTTATTAAATTTTTTCCATATTTTTTTGTTGTTGAAATTGAAATGTTATTGTTTGGAACTAAACATAAAAAATATGAAAAGTTTTTAATAAATAACAATAAACTCGAATACAATCTGTTTTACATATATATGCATATGTGTGTGTGTGTGTGCGACTGTTTGTGTAAATGCATATGTGTAGTGGCACTGTATATGTGCGGTCATGTTTTGATTTTATACAAGAAATCTCGATAACTGATCTACATAACAACACCAATGTAGCCCGTCCTATTGATACTTACTTTTTCCATAGTTTTGAACATAACGTTATAAACAATTTTGGCCAATGTGCAAGAGATAAAATGACACCACACACGCTTTCTTTTGTTTTTAATTACAGAGGGTAGACATTAAAGATTAATCAGCGTTAGTTGTCATGACAACTATGTCTGCACGAAATGAAGTCTTGTGCTGTTTTTACAAGAAAGTTCTAAAAACTTTCTGATTCGCCCGCATAGGAAAAATCCAATGTCAGTAATATATAAGGACTTTATATCAAAAAGTGTAGGCACACAGAAAACTCAACAACTATTCAAACGATTCTGTTTGAAGATCTCTTAAGTGTGCCCCGAGGTTTCGGTTTGAGGAAGTTGGAGTTTAAGCGGATTTTCCAGTCTTCTACGGCGAGTAATCAGAACCAAACCACTGCATGCATCGCCAAGCAATCGTGGATTTACCTCTCCATGTGCCATTGGGACTTATTCATTTCTAGCTGAGTAAACCGCAGGAAAGATGTAAAATAACGAACTTGGCTCAAAAACAAACAGCACTTCCCGGAGCAAGATTCCAACCCACAGTATAAGCCCAACTTCCAAACCACTAGGCTACCTGCCTCTACAACGTGTAGCCGTCTTAAAATTAGGCTGAAAGTGTCTCTGTCTCACATTCCATTTTCCAAAAATCTTAATTTTTTTGGCGGATGTCTTTATTTGCTAATTAATTCAAATGTAATCCCGGATACTTGCATCTGCTTCTCATTGACTTTTTTTCGATATTAGGTTCGAAATAAGGCAGCGAATTGGAAGAATCGTTAGCATGCCGGACGGAATACTTAGCGTCATTTTGTCTTTCTTCACGTTCTGAGTTCAAATTCCGCCGAGGACGACGTTCCTTTTCATCCTTTCAGGGTCGATAAAATAAGTCCCCGTTGGGTAATCGACTTTCTTCCTCCCCCGAAATAGCTGGCCTTGTGCCAAAATTTGAAATCAGTATTAGGCTGGAAAGAAAGTCATGTCGGATTTTAAGACGAGGGTCGGGGAAAGCAAATGCACCTCGGGTCTTAATGCATGTATTTAATTAGGGTAATCTCTGTCCTCATTGTTAATGACGTAAGCGTTGCTTCTATTGACGGAACGAGCGTTCCCGTTCTTTCCATTTCTGGAGATCCCTTTTGTGAATTCATACTCGCACGTCAGCCAGTGCCTGACGTGGTTCTGATCTAAACACACATTCAAAGGGTAAATCGGCGGAAATTTAATTATATTAGTATTAAGTAATTTGTAAAGAATTTATTTTTAAATACCTTACAACGTAAAAATTAATAATTATTTTAACGGAAATGTTGAAAAAAAAGAAACAATCTCAATGCGATCATGTCAAAAATGTGACACGAATTCTTTGGCGATTTAATTAGTAAGCCTGTTCTATCAACGTTCATTTTATATTTTAGTATTAGCGCATCTAAATTTGTGTTGGTATCTGTAATGAATTTGTATCTGCTCAAAATGTCTTCTTTTTTTTTCTTGCTCAAACTATCCTTCCTTCATAGACACCATCTTCACTCTCTCAATATATGTTACTTTCTTATGTTACTTTCCAACTTGCAATATGGTTTATGCGCAATTATAAACCACATGCTGTATTTACTTAATTATCTTATTATATATTAAGACATGGCGACTGCTATAATTTTTTTTCCTTCTGAATTTTTCAATTTCAATAAATTCTTTCCTTCTAAATTACGGAACCATTTTTTTCTTCGAGCAAACAAGTAAAGCATAATAATCAGATAAAGTCTATATTTATGCTTCTGAACCGCTACAGAAAATAACATTGATTATGCTTCCGAACTATTATTATTAATAAATTCACCCTACCAAAAAATCGGGTATTGGAAAAGTAGCTTTGTGAAAACCTAAGGCTCTGTTAAAATGTATGTTCCTCCTATATCTTTCGGCTTTATTAAAACTTATGGAATTGTTAAAACTCAGTTCTGATAAGGTGTATTTTAATAATTACAGCTCACTTAAAATTCTGACTTTGTAAAGGAAAGAAAAATTATGGCTCTCTTAAGATATACGCTCGTGTTAAGACTTACAGTTGTATGAAAACTCAAAACTTACTTTCCTTAACATTTAGAGTTGGCTTGTTTAAAACTTGCATTACTTTTAAAAGATCACAGTTATGTTGAGGTGCCTGGTTCTAGTAAAATCTTGCGATCGTGTAAAATATTGATACCTATGGTTTTGTTAAAACTTATCACGGTGTCAACAGTTATGTTACGACATATTGCTCAAGGACCAGTTTCTTCTTTTTCACTATATCAATTAAAACACAGAAAATTGGATTGAAAGATAGACATGTTGTTTCTTTGCTTCAAGAGACAAGAAATAAAGACATCTTAGAAGACTCTATATCACTTCTTGACATGTTAAAATTATCAGTCAAACTTCGTACCCCGAAAAAAAAACACTATCACAGAAAACAACATAGAGTCATGCACTGCACATTGTCTTTCTCAATGAAAACCCACCGGATGCTAAATAACAAAAATCTTCAGAAGTAAAAGACATATAGAAAGTATCTACTTAGCGGTATTTCGTGTGCCGCTACGTTCTGAGTTCAAATTCCGCCGAGGTCAACTTTGCCTTTCATCCTGTCGGGGTCGATTAAATAAGTAACAGTTACGCACTGGGGTCGATATAATCGAGTTAATCCGTTTGTCTGTCATCGTTTGTCCCCTCTCTGTGTAGCTCCTTGTGGGCAGTAAAGAAATAAGAAAGTATCTACTTGATTTCTAAGCATGTAAAAACGAGTAGTCAAACACCCCCTCAAATCATCACAGAATACTCTCTCAGAACAGAAGGTCATGTTTGACATGACCTTCAGACTGCATTTTCCTTAATTTTGCTCAGAGGAACTTTATGTGGTGCTGAATAACAAAAACCGAAAAATCACTTTCAGTTATATTGGACTTATCCTCCTTGAAAAATCTCTACTTCTCAACACTTTTCAAAATTCAATTATTCAATATACAACTGATTTCTTCTTCATCACAGGCTCAAATTTCTTATATTTACACTTTCAAGGATTACAGCTGCTTCATCTAAGGGTGTTCTTTGTTTCGTTTTCTCTTCGTCTCTATCACCAGATCGAAAATTATGCGTTTAAGTCCTCGATCGTCTCCAAGGAGGGGCACATTAAAAAATGGATTTTAAAATAGTTTCACAACGTCATAAAGGAACTACATGGAATGTACCTGTCTATTTCGAGACAAAGTAATAATAACAGAGTATATTTTTCATTTAAGAACAAAGCCAGGGTTTTTGGAGGGGGAGACCCTTAATAGCTCCATCGACCACACTAACGCTTTATTTTATCGAACTCACAAGAATAAACGGCAAAAATGATAACAGCGTAGGTTTGAACGCAGAAAATAAAGAAGTGGAACAAATGCCAGAAAATTTATTTTCAGATGTCTCAATGTTTCTCAATTCCCTGTTCCAATAATGGGAAGAAATATAAGAAGGGGGACTTTAACATTCAGAGTGGCAGAGTAATGGAATCTAGAAGGCCTGATTTACTAATATGAGAGATATAGAAAAAGTAGCAAAGTACCAGGACCTAGCCATTGAACTACAGAGACAATAGTAAGTGCGGGTAAAATGTATCCCAGTAGTTATAGATGCATTGGGAACTATCCCTAAAGATCTGAACAGATGGATAGAGGAAACCCAGTTTAGGGCAGCTGCAGAAAACAGTTTTATTACGGACTGATAGGATACTTAGGAGGGTTCTTGGTATCCAAGGTTACTCGTTGTAGCCTAATGTTAGGAATTTTCTTTTCCAGCATTCTAATCTGTTATGTGTATATGAATAATAAAGATAATAATAATAATAATAATAATGATAATAATGATAATAATAATACAATATCCTTAACTGGACAGTAAATGAACTAAACAAAATAGACAGGAAAACAAGAGAAATAATGACAAGATCTAGGATGCACCACCCAAATCTGACATAGAAAGGCTATATATACAACGTATAGAAGGTGGTAGAGGCCTTATACAGCTTCAAAACTATTATAAAATAGCCACCATAGTACTATAGAAACATCTACATCAGAAGCAAGGGGAACTAATACAAAGAGCCACAAAACACGAGCAAGAAAAACAGTTTTCGGTATTTAAGAAAGCTAACAAATACGAACAAGAAATCATAACACCTAACAAAGAAGAAGAATGAGGAGGAGGAGGGGGAGGAGAAGAAGATGAAGAAGAGGAAGACGAAGAAGAAGAAGAAGAGAATAAGGAACAACAACAAAAGCTATAAAACAAATGAAATC
This sequence comes from Octopus sinensis, assembly GCF_006345805.1. Taxonomy (NCBI): domain Eukaryota; kingdom Metazoa; phylum Mollusca; class Cephalopoda; order Octopoda; family Octopodidae; genus Octopus; species Octopus sinensis. Next base: position 59,468,194 of record NC_043011.1, on the reverse strand, counting down.
CAAACTAAAACTAGAACAGCAACGGACCATGATAAAACGATGGCAAGAAAAGCCGCTTCATGGCAAATACCGGACTAAACTAAATGCAAAAGAAATAGACAAAGAAAAGTCACAGCAATGGTTGAGAAGCTCAGGACTCAAAGCAGAGACAGGGATTTTGAATTGCAGCTCAAGACCAAAGCCTCCCCACCAGAAATTACCAAAAACATGTAATGAAAAGATATATAAGAAGTAACTGCAGAATATGTGGAGATGGACAAGAAACAATAAATCATATTATCTCTGGCTGCCCAGTCCTGGCTAAGAAGGAATATATTCACAGACACGACAGGGTTGGGATTTACATACACGGGAAGCTATGGTATAGGCACACGCCAGAAAAGGTCATCGAAAATGAGAAAGCAACCATACTCTGGGATATGTCAATACAAACAGGTAGAGAAATTAAGGCCAATAGTCCAGATACAGTTTTCAGAGAAAACCAAGAAAAAAAAATGCATTTTACTTGATGTATCAATACCAACAGATGACAATGTTTCTCTAAAAGAAACGGAGAAACTGTCAAAACGCAAAGACCTGGAGACAGAGGTAACTCGAATGTGGAGCCTAAAAACAGAAACAATTCCTATCATAGTACGCGCGTTAGGTTTGATAAAAAAATTCAGAAAAATACATAACAAAAACACCAGAGCTAACAAGTACATATAACATGCAAAAAATAGCACCACTAGGCACCACACACATCCTACTTAAAACAATTTCAATGCAATAAAAATAAGAGTGTCACAACAAACCACATCACATACTCAAGGTACACGGAGCTGCGTTCGGTAGTGAAGTGAAACTACATGATAAAAATAGACTATTGAATAATAATAATAATAACAATAATAATAATAATAACAACAACAGCAGCAATAATAATAATAACAATAATAATAACAACAACAACAATAATAATAATAATGCTCTGATGAAATACAAGGCGGTAGCTATGATGACTTCTGATTTTAATTAATTGGGAGTGCTAATATGTACATCTTTTCTTGGTGTAAAAGATGGGCTACAGCAAATATTATTTTCAATACCACAGATTTGCTTGTCGATTGCTTGACCTTAACCGGTTGAGCACGTTTCTTAGTGACTGACGATATGTGCATCTCTGCTTACGAACAAGAGTAATGGGGGAGTATCATAGCAATGTGTTGAGAGGAATTATTTGGGGTTTGAATAACTAACCTTTGAGAATATGGGTGCTTCGTTCATAATCCTTAAACAAACCTTATTGAGGGACCTCTTTATCGGGATGGGCTACTCAGTCTGAAACAATTCTAACTGGGCCCCATTTTGCAAGGTCATGCGCTGCATGTATATTGATATCAAGTCAACATGTCTCCCATATGTGCCTGATGTAACCTTATCAAACGAGTTGTCGTGATGGGTTTCGTATATTTGCATTCCAGTATCGCTTTGATTGGAATGCGCTGCTCTCTCACTCGCTAATAATTCTTTGTAAATTTTGACACAAACCCTGAAATTTTAAGGAGAATCGGAAATCAGTGTTGAACTGATATTAACTTTTATCGACCCCAAAATGATGAAAGGCGAAGTCAGCCTCGGTGGTATCTGAAGTCAGAACGCAAAGAGCTGAAAGAAATGACGCTAAGCTTTTTGTCCAATACTTGAACGATTTAATCAATTCACATCTCCAATATCAACAACAACAACGACGATGACAACGACGACGATGACGATGACGATTATGAGAATAATATTAATAATAATAACAGCAATAATTCTGTTTCATCTTATTCCGATACACGGTTCTCTATCTCAAATAGACCAAGTTTCTCAGTCGTTCGTTTTGCTCCTCTACTCCTGCTGTTTTCTCTAACTCCTTCTTATTTCCTATCGTTTCCCATTTTCTTTTTCTCGGACACATTTGCAGTGTTTCAGAATAGATTTGATCGATTGAGATGGTTGCCATCTGTCACATGTAATTTCGTTACATTCTGTATTTAAATGAAACTCTGCTTCTGTCCTACAATGCCTAACTAAAGTTACAGAAATATTTGAAAGGGAACCAACAACCGTAAATGTGGTCGGAGTGAACAAAATATGCTAACAGCGAATTCTGAGATCTCTGACTCGAAAAATATAATGAGAATGGTGATACGTGTAGCTACCAACTGTTGTGATTATAAGCTGGATAAAGTGGAAATACGATAATCTTGGAAGAGTTTCTATCCTCCTTTATTAACAGTAATCTTGGTGACATTCAATAAATGCTTATCCAATGAAACTATATGCGATTATAGAACAGAACTAGAAACTAATGAAAGGCTGTTGAGATGACCTCTAATATAACAGCCCTCACTTCTAGTGACCTTGGAATATACAATGAAAGAATGTGTTCAGCTTTAGCAGAACGAAAATTATCTGAATATGAAGTGGGCTCGGTAACGTGACAATGCAAAGAATAAATTGTTCAGTAACGCGACAATGCCAAGAATAAATTATCTCCAAGACTTTCTTCTTGTATATATGGTAATTAGCCAGCATATTATACTTTCATATATTGATGTAAAGATGAAAATCGATTCTCGGTAGCCCGTGGAGTTAATCTTTGAAAACAATATGAGAACAAAGCTAATTGTGAGTGGGTTTGGAATCTGAAATAAATAAGGGCCTATATGGTGGAAACCCAAGAGAATTGGTCAGAAAACCCTTATGTATTTAATTACGGACCTGAGTTCCAATGTCATCAGCTTAACTTTACCATTCATTCCTCTGCAGTGGGGATTCTAATGTGGTTATCAGCAATATGTTAATCTGATTCGATTAATAATTTCCACTCTATATACGTTTAGTTATTATTTGGTTCCGGATCAGCCCCGATCGTGAAGACCCATAATGAAAGCCGTTCCATCCTTGAACCTCTATATTTTTCGGGAAATACAGTGCATTATTCAACGTCGACGTCCACTTCATAAGATGGTAGAACGTAATTTGCAAGAAATATGACTGCTATTTCTAGTATATCGAGAGACTGTACAGAGAATACCTCTTCGTCTTGATAAATGTTTTGTGCCAGTGTGAGAAACCAGTTTTTGAAATGAAGAAAATTAATGGAAATAAACTTGAAGTTTTTGAATTATGCTCTTTTAGCATGGAAGGCTTACGTTTCTATCGACAATTAACTAAGAAAGGCAGCATAGTGAGCTAATAATTTACAATCAATAAAAAATAGAATTTGCAGATTGAGAAAGTTAAATGAAAGAAAGGGAACAATTCAGTTCCTTTGAATGTTACAGAAATTTGTTCAGCAAGCAAATGGATATTTTCGAGAAATTACCAAAACACATTGTGGCCACAAAGATTAACTATACTAGACAAAGTGAACCAGTACGAAAAAATCCTCTAGCTACAGACAGGCCTCACTTATGTCATATCTCACACAGGAAGGAGTATTGAGTTATGAAATCCTTGATGGCACAAACGAAACGAGATTGCCACCAATGCTTTTGACCGTAGACATATTCACACTGATTTGATCTGGGCTCACAAAACATGAAAATAAACTAAATCGGAATTATTCCAAGGTGGACTTCTAGTTATAGATTATGTTGCTGCAACATTTCATAAAATATAATATAGACAGCTTATCGTTAAATAGCATGTCTGTTTTGTTTTTTTTTACAAAAATAACAAAACTTTTATTTTCTTTTCTACTCTAGGTACAAGGACCGAAATTTGGGGGGAGGTGGCTAGTCGATTTCGTCGACTCCAGCACAGAAATGGTACTTAATTTATCGACTCCAAAATCATGAAAGCAAAGTTGGCCTCGGCGGGATTTGAACTTAAAATGTAGCGGCAGACGAAATACCTATTTCTTTACTACCCACAAGGGACTAAACAGAGAGAACAAACAAGGACAGACAAACGGATTAAGTCGATTACATCGACCCCAGTGCGTAACTGATACTTATTTAATTGACCCCGAAAGGATGAAAGGCAAAGTCGACCTCGGCGGAATTTGAATTCAGAACGTAGTGGCAGACGAAATACCGCTAAGCATTTCGCCCGGCGTGCTAACGATTCTGCCAGCTCGCCGCCTTACACCCAACAAATATTGCAAAGCATCCGACGTTCTTACCATGAGAACATCATCCAAAACTAGTATGTTATTTATCGATTTCGAAAAGATGAAAGACAAATTTGATTGTGATAGGATTCGAACGCACTGTGCAACGAATGAGAACATATGTCACGAGATATTTTCTACGACAGTCTAATGATTCAGTTGATCTTTAGAAGAAAACCTTACATTTGAAATTCCCTTTTGACCACCATGATAAAGATTTCCGGAATGATTCGTAGTGTGAAGTTGAATATTTGTAGGAAAGTTGGTAAAGTTTAATAAGTTTTTAATAGAATCTGTTTCATTCCCGTTCGTGAAGTATAGTTTGTGTATTGATAATGTATTTTTGGAAATGGTTATCGAAGAGTGAGGGAGTTTATATTTGTAGAAAAGTGTATGTTCTTAATAAGGACGTTAAAATGTAGAAACAAACGCGTATGAGATATTTCAAATTCAGTTGAACACAATAAGTTCACTGGACTTGGTAAGCAGGGGATAGATGATGGCCCGATTGGTTCACACCGTGATATCGCTCTTTACTCTCTTTACTCTTTTACTTCTTTCAGTCATTTGACTGCGGCCATGCTGGAACACCGCCTTTAGTCGATCAAATCGACCCCGGGACTTATTCTTTGTAAGCCCAGTACTTATTCTATTGGTCTCATTTGCCGAACCTCTAAGTGACGGGTACGTAAACACACTAGCATCAGTTGTCAAGCAATGCTTGGGGAACAAACACAGACACACAAACACAGACACACACACACACACACACACACACACACACACACACACACACACACACACACACATATATATATATATATATATATATACATATATACGACAGGCTTATTTCAGTTTCCGTCTACCAAATCCACTCACAAGGCATTGGTTGGCCCGGGGCTATAGCGGAAGACACTTGCCCAAGATGCCACGCAGTGGGACTGAACCCGGAACCGTGTAGTTGGTTAGCAAGCTATATATATATATATATATATATATATATATATATATTATATATATATTCACGCGCGCGTGTGCGTAAGTATACACTCGCAAAACAATTTATTGAAAAAACTTTGGCGCTAAAATACTGGAAATTAATCACACTAACTAGAGCTCAAGTGTCATGAAAAGCAAACTTTTAGTACCATCTCTAGATAACCGTAGGACGTATTCATCGTCACCAAGGAAGGAAAAGGATTTAACGCGGCGAGGAATGGGTTCGTATACGACGTTTCTATGAAATGATAGGTACTGAAAATGAAGTCTTTTGACGTTATGCAATAGGTTGTTCATTCTGTTGGAGTTTTAAGCCATTATCTCTAACGAAGAAACAGCAAGGCATATACGTTCTCGAAACATAACTGAGCCGTTACAAGATCTTAACGATTTACGAGGTGCATAAAATTGTCCCAGCCTTATGAAGGATCTGAAATGTTAGAGACTATTCTGATTAACGTTGACATTGATAAACACGGTACCCTCAAGGGAAATGGAAAACAAAGGATATGTAAGAGATATGATTGTTCCGAAAGATAACAATATCGGGGGAGCGAAATGTTTAGTTAAGCGATCGGTTTTGATGAAATGTACGAGGAAGGGAATTAAGATAAAATTATTTCTTATCTTCACGAAATAAACGGATGTTATTCCTTACTTTGATTATAGAAATATAATGTTTACGTAGCTCTACTGATAACAAATAATAATAATGATAATAATAATAATAATAATAATAATAATAATAATAATAATAATGCTGATGGTGATGATGATGATGATTTATCTTTTGTGGCAAACTTATAAAGCATTACAGAATCCCAAAGTTTATTATCAGGCTAATTAGAGTGTATTTGATAGCGTGTGGATTTAGCCATAGGGATCTTTCGGATTATCTTCGTAGAATTCAAACACGAATCCTATTTTAAATATTACAAATAATATAACCCTGCAAAGCGATAACGAAGCGGAAGTAATTCAAATAAAATGTCATGATGGAGGGATTTGAATCATTCGACTTCGAATGCACAACCAAGTTTTCAATGTTCCTGTTGTGATTTTGTCGAAACGTATACAGGAGTTGCCAAAATTGTATTGAGAGTTTGAAAGAATTAAATAGCTACGTAAACTTAGCAGCTGTAAAGTATCAGTGAATTGAAATTCCATCTCTCTATAGATGTGGAGACTTATTTATTCTTGAAAATTCTACTCAAGTTCCATGGAGTTCCTCGGGAACCATTTTCATAGAGAAACGTATTCTATGTAAACGTTAAGTCAGTATTGTTGTTTCTTGTGGAAGATATTGATAACAGATTATTCACGACGAAAACCACCACAACCACCACCACCACCACCACCACCATCACCCCCACCGCCACCATCACCACCAGCACCACAACCACCGCCACCCTCACCACCACCATCACAACTATCACCACCAGAACCACCATAATCACTGTGGCTACTAGCACCGTACCACCAGCACTACCACTACAACCATATCCGCTGCCGCCACCACCATTACCACCACAACCACCACTAACATAACCACGCCGACGCCGCCGCCGCAGCCACCAGAAATACCACCACCGACACCACCACCACCACCACCACCACCACCACCACCACCACCACCACCACCACCACCACCATCACCCCCACCGCCACCATTACCACCACCACAACCACCACCACCACCATCACCCCCACCGCCACCATCACCACCACCACAACCACCACCACCACCACCACCATCACAACTATCACCACCAGAACCACCATAATCACTGTGGCTACTAGCACCGTACCACCAGCACTACCACTACAACCATATCCGCTGCCGCCACCACCATTACCACCACAACCACCACTAACATAACCACGCCGACGCCGCCGCCGCAGCCACCAGAAATACCACCACCGACACCACCACCACCACCACCAGCACTACCACTACCACCATAACCGCCACCATCACCACCACCACAACCACCACAACCATAGCCACGCCGCCGCAAAGCGCCACCACCACCACCACCGTCGCCAGCAGCAGCAGCAGCAGCAGCACCACCACCACCAGAGTCGTGAATAATTGATACTAATATTAATGTGATTTAGTCAACTTTGCCCCTCATCTTTCTGGCACGAATCTCATTTCTCCCACTCATCCCCTTTACTCCCTCTCTCTCTCACTCTCCCTCTCACACACAAAACGCATAACAGGGAACCGATAAATGCATATATATACGCATACATACATACATACATACATACACCCATCCATTATTCCGTCCACACACACACACACACACACACACATATATATATATATATATATATATATATATATATATATATATATGCGTATCTACGTATCTTGGTGTGTTAGAAAGATGGACACTCACGAATTTTACATATACTTCAGTATAGAGATACCGAATAAGCCTATAGAATATATACAAGCACACACACACACACACACACACACACACACCACACACATATATTATATTTCCTTATATTACATAAATCGCTTGCTGAGTGTCAGAGTTGAGATCTGCCTATATTTCTCCATTCACGTTTTCGCTTTACATCGTATCCCTTTCTGTTATTCCATCTAAATATCAAGTCTCCGTTTTTTAACAGTTTTTCGAATAGTCCGTATGATTGCTTCTTCGCATCGGTTCTATTTCGGGCGCTATATCATTGATAGTCATCTTCCCAAACAGCGTACGAAGCGCTTCCATCTGCTATGTTTTACGCTTCATTTGCTCTGCTCGTATCTCGGTTTTAAAGGAACGGGTAACTTGTTAGTGAAAGTAAATTTGTTTTAAAATTAAAGTGGATTTATATCCTCTGTTTTCAATATATCATAAAACAATTTTTTTCTATCTATAGATTAATGTATATATATATATATATATATATATATATATATATATATACATTAATCTATAGATAGAAAAAATTGTTTTATGATATATATATATATATATATATATATATATATATGTATGTATATATATATATGTATATAGGTATGTATACACTTATATACATATATAAATGTATATATGTATATGTATATATGTGTGTGTGTATATATATATATATATCATCATCATCATCATCAACTTCAAGGTCCCTTAAAATGCTGTCGCCACTGGTCGCTGTTCCGTCATGTGTAACAGGTTCGCTGTGTTGTGATCTGTCCAGTCCACGATATTGTTTCTGCCTGTCGCTCTCTTTCGATCCCTTCAACTCATCTATCAAAGTGCATAAATGCTTGATTTATTAAAATCATTCCCTCCTTCTATGTTCAAGTTTTCCGGTGTGAGACCCGAATATGATTTCAAGACGTCGAAGTAATCCAAGAGAATGCGACTTGGCAGTTGGTTAGATCGTTTTTTCACGATTTTCGATTTCGCGATGGGGTTTTGAGGAAAATTTGTAAATGGACGTCAGAATAACTTGTGCAACGTCTTGGAACTCCCTGACAGTATCGTCACAAATGCATCGAAATAAATAGAAAGTGGGGAAAATGGCTCTACTTATTTATTAGCTCTAAAATACAGATTTGGTTGCATCTACTTCGAGTAGCTTTTAAATGACTTAAACGTATGTTTTGTGACTTTATCTTCTGCCCCCCACAAACACTTCACAATACGTAAAAATATTGTAAATATTGTAATTTATCGAATTCAGAAAATTTTCCAAGTAAATTACGGTACACTCCCGTCCCTCCATGTGGAGGTATAAAATGAAGTGTTTAAGTCGTATATCAGATTAATTTCATAACAGCCATTTAAGAAATACCCGAAATAGATGCAATGAAAACTGTATTTTATAGCTAATAGATAATTAGAGGCATTTCTCCCAAATTTTCCCCATTTTTCGATGCCTTTGTGGCGACAGAAGATATTTATTTCTTTATTGCCCACAAGGGGCTAAACATAGAGGAGACAAACAAGGACAGACAAACGGATTAAGTCGATTACATCAACCCCAATGCGAAACTGGTACTTTCTTTATCGTACCCGAAAGGATAAAAGGCAAAGTCGACCTCGGCGGAATTCGAAATCAGAACGTAACGACAGACGAAATACCGCTAAGCATTTCGCCTGGCGCGCTAACGTGTCTACCAGCTCGGTGACAATAGATATTGTCGCAAAGTTCTAAGATTTTACACCAGTTCTTCTTATGCCCATTCGCAACCTTTTCGCACTAATCTCATCACGAAATCGAAAATCGTGAAAAACACTCTACGCTACCGGGCAGCTTCTCACTATCCCCAAAATAGACTTCCAGGAATAATTCTACCAATGGAAACAACGCTGAAGAAAGTGTGTGGCTTCGGAAGTGGACGACTTCGAACGAGATTAAATGCCAAATCGATATATTGTAATTCTTTTTTACTGTAACAATTCTGATACTGTTTGATCAGATCTCCAATATATTGTCTCTAAATATCCAAGCTTTAGTTCATTTGATTCAAAGTGTTTTTCTACTTCTGTTATTTTCTTCGAAATGTTTCGATAATTTACTTTATTTGGTGAATTCCTTTCATGCATTTTGTTGTTATCTAAATTTCTGTAATTCTTTCATTTCTCTCCACGGTACATTCTCACTCCCTTTGAATCACTTCGCTTATTTTTCCCACCTCTGCCGCGTTCTCCACGTTTTAGCATTCACCTGTTGAATAAATATAACTTTTGTGATTTTAAGGTACTGTTCGTCTGAAATTTTAATCTTTCTACGTAACTATTTACTTTGAAGTGACGTTTTACTGTCTAGTTTTTAACTCTCATACAAGCCATGCGATTTATCTCCGATTTTGCAAACTGTTTTAGATTTTTCTAGTTTTCCCGACGCCTATTCGTCTGAGTGTTGCTCACTCCATAGCGTGATTTGTTTAGTTTAAAACCGTTAAGTCTATTGTGTCTATTTGTTTAGCAAATGCTTCTCATGCAAAATTAGCTTGTTTAGTTAGGGCACTGTTTTCTTATTACGCTTCCATTGTATTTTTTAGTTTGTGTAAATTTTCTCTTCTCGACGCTATGTCGAGTTTCGTCTATCATTTTAAAAGTTATTGCAGTCATTTCTCGTGATTGTATTAATGGTAAATTGCTATTTTGTTATTATTATTATTATTATTATTATTATTATTATTATTATTATATTATTATTATTATCATCATTATTGTTGCTGTTGTTGTTGTCATAGCGGGCTGGCGGAGTCGTTGGCGCGCCAGTTGAAATGCCAAGCAGTATTTCGTCTGTCTGCACGTTCCCAGTTCAAATTCTGCCGAGGTCGTTTTTGCCTTTCATTCTCTCTGCGTCGATAAAATAAGTACCAGTTGCACGCTAGGAATGATGTAATCGACATATCCCCGCCACCCTGAAATAGCAGACCTTGTGCCAAAATTTATACTCATTTATATTATCATTATGATAATGATGATGATTTGTTTGTTCCACGTATATTGTTATTTTATCCATGCTGACTTCTTGAGTGTGACGTACTGTTTGCTCTCTGCTGTCGTTTGTACTTTTTTGTTTTGTTCAGCTGTTCTGTAGGATAGACTTATATAATCTATTGCTTTAATATTTCTTTCCTTATTTACATTTCCCTGTTCAGCAAAACTTATTCCGCTGCCTTTTCTTTTAATTTAAAATATCTCTTACGTTTCATAACCTAAACTAATTCATTTGTTAGCAAATTTCGTGATTTGTATTCAACCAGCTTTGGTAATGACAGGGTTAGAATGGAATCAAAGAATGCTTCTATAGACTATGACTATTTACTTTCGGTCCATTTCTGTATAACCTTTTGGCATAAACTTTTGAAAAAAGACCGCCAAAACCTATAAGTGATGCATGTGGGAAATTAGATGAAATATGTAAGGTATCGTTAATCCATGAAGACAAAGAAGAAAGATAGTTTTTTTAATTAAACTTTACATAGGTTGTTCAATGAACGTATAATCTTTCGGGAAATATTACCCTTTTCAAATAGAAGAAAGTAAACGACCAAAGAGTTTTTCAGAAATATGTTGTTACAGGCAGGCCATTATAAGATTTTGATATTTTGTTGGTTTACCGGTGCATAGTGAGACATACCTTCATTATGTTGTTCTTTGTGGTTAAACTGCATTGTGAAACTATTTCTCTGCTTATTGTTTTGATTTTGTATGAATTGTCTTCACACAATGCCTTATATAGCTATAAGTATGCAATATCAACAAAACTTTAATATCCCTAAAACGCTACAAATATTTATTTTCATTCCAGTAATCGTGATTTTTCGCAAGAGCTAACGAAATTACGGCGATGGTGGCGATTCAATTGTACATGTCACAATTATAAGCAAAACGTTGTGAACAGAATTCTTTAGTTAACATGTTATTTTTATAAATACTTAGAATTCTCCCCTGACCAAAGAAATGTATCTAAGAAGAATATTGATATAACAATGCCGTTTTTGTTCCCCAAACTTCATTTTATTGACATATTATGCTTCATGGTGACTGTTTCCCTTTCTACAACCAGCGTTGCTGAGTCTCCTTAATCTTTGTCATTTTAGCCTCAGTGGTTTGATGGAATTTGATTGCAGAGAGGACTATTATTGAGAGAGAGCGTTTCAGTAGCTATTTGATGAATGTCGATGATATTTTGGTTTATTGTTTACTAAAACATAAAGAAATACGCCAAAGCAACGCTTCCTTCGAATTAAAGTAGTCATAATAAAATTGGTAACATCAACACATAACTCCCGAATGCAGTGCATAGGCATGCTAGAAATGGTAGCAATCTAACATTTTGAAAAAACGGGTATCTTGCGTGAAGAAGTGCTAAATACAATTGTTCTTGAAAATAAAACGGGTTGGTCATCTCAGTATAGCAAGATCCTTGATCCTAAGGTTTCACAAACAGGGCTGAGTTGAAGCTAAACAACAAAAGCGACAATAAAAGGAGCAACGGTGATGATATTTATGAAAATAACAGGCACGTTAACTTCACAGAAAGAAGTATAAAAGATTACTACAGCAGCAGGGCCAGCTCAAGGCACCGGAAACCCGGGCGGTCACCTGCGGCGCCATGTGGTAGGGGGCGCCAAAGAGGGTGGGACAAAGACATGGAAATTTCCACGATCGGCAGCTTGTACACGCCGAATTTCAGGCCGGCCCTGTACAGCAGTCACAGTCACAATCGCTGCAAAGTCAGTAGCAACAAAAACAGCTATTCAGAGGTAGCAAGAGAAAAAACAGGGGTAAAATTGGCAACAGCATTAACAGCAGTTACAACAGCAGCATCAACAGACGTCCAAGAATTTGGACCTGGAGATTTCCATTTCCAGCGACTTCGAGGGCCACCTCCCGGTGGTGTCGGGCGTCAACGAAGAGCCCTCGGTTACAAGGTCTGGGGTCGCCCTAGACCATCACCTAATCACCTTTATACGTCTTGTTACTTAACAACACCAACAACAGCAGCAGCAGTGGTGGCGCAATGGCCCAGTGGTTAGGGCAGCGGACTCGCCGTCGGAGGATCGCGGTTTCGATTCCCAGACCGGGTGCTGTGTGTGTTTATAGAGTGAAAACACCTAAAGCTACACGAGGCTCCGGCAGGGGGTTGTGGCGACCCCTGTTGTACTCTTTTGCCCCAACTTTCTCTCACTCTTTCTTCCTGTTTCTTGTCCCCGACATCCTACGCAACCACTGAGCCTGGATGCGCATTTATCCATCCGTCGATGCTCTCGATGTCGGGGGTTGACCTGCTTTCTCTTCTGCGGGTCTTACGAATAGCAAAGGACCACGTTTCGGACTTCTACAGAAGACCGCTTCTTCAACATCATCAACAACAGCAGCAGCAACAGAAAAGGTAAGAAAAGCAGTTTCCGTGCTAAAAGGGGAGGTGCATTTTTGCCTCTCTAAAGAGTTACTTCAGATGTGAAGATTGCAGAACATAAATAAACAGTAAACTCTGAAAATACGAAATGAAGTGAAGATTCCACAAACACATTTTGGTTAATAATAACTGGTATTGAAAGTTACGCAATGTTTTTAATTGTCTACATTCGCTCACGTATCTTTGCTACTCTTAAAAAAATCGAAATTTGCCGTTTATCTGACATCATGTTTTAACTGGTAGGAAATGTGTACATGCTGTTGATGCTAATATTTGAACTTCCTTTGGTGTCGACACAAACAGTCGAAATGTCTGGCTGAGCACTTAATTATGTATATTCTTCCTCTCTCTCTATTTGTCTAGGCTCTGTTTACGTGACTTCTGAAAAAAGATCTTTTCAGATCAAAAACGTAAAAAAAAAAATAACTGCAGTATTTTTTATGCTTTATTAAATTGTAATTTGTTGCTCTAAAAACTATATAAATCGCATTTGACAGAAAGCTTAAATATCAACCTCAAGTGAAACGGGTATACGGGTATATGTGTGTGTGTGTGTGTGTATGTGTGTGTATTTCGGTTTGTGACTAAATTTAATCATATTTTTCTACTTTAGACACAAGGCCAATAATTTTGTGCGGAGGATGTGATTCAATACCTATTTCTTTACTACCCAGAAGGGGCTAAACACAGAGGGGACAAACAAGGACAGACAAACGGTTTAAGTCGATTATATCGACCCCAGTGCGTAACTGGTATTTATTTAATCGACCCTGAAAGTATGAAAGGCAAAGTCGACCTCGGCGGAATTTGAACTCAGAACGTAGCGGCAGACGAAATACCACGTAGCATTTTGCCCGGTGTGCTAACGACTCTTCCAGCTCTTCAATACCACAGACATCAGTACTGAGATAAGAGAAGTCAAAGTTGATCTCGATGGGATTTGAACGCCGAATGCAATCTGTGACTCAAAATATCGCGAAGTGTGTTTTCGGTGTTCTAATGGGTCTACTAACTCATGGTTGTATCTAAAACTGGTAGTAAAAGTGCATTAGGATTTAGTACCCACCAAAATAACAGTTATATAAATATCTACTAAAGAAAAAGTTTAATTCAATGACAAGATGATATATTAGACGTTGCCTTCAATCTTAGTACAGCAAAAAATTTGGTAGCTCTGTATGGGAATATTTGCTTAGATTTAAAGGCTGAATGCATCGTGGAAAACAATAGGCTCCGTCAAACTGATTTACTTTCAGTTTTGAAATTGCTCCTGTTGGCCAATGGCTTATGGGACTAACATGCACTTCGGAATAAGCGCATTACTATGCATTTACATTACACATACTTAAAAGGAAGCAAGTTTAAGAACGATATTAAAAAATTGTAGATAAATTCAACAGCTTGTTTATATAGTTGCGGAAAGAAGTGAAAAAAAGAGAAAAAATAACAAACAAAACGGAAGAAACTGCCGCAATGTGAAAAAAAAAAAAAGATGCGCAAATAACAACACACACACACACGCACACAAAAATCGATTTTTCAAGAATGAAATGATAAGTGGAATACGTTTCGATTTCTTTAATATTTGTATACTCTGCATAGATATTAATATTCTGAGAAGTGTGTTCCATTCTGAACTTATTGGTAAATATTTAAGAATTGCTTCGTAGAAAAACACAAGGCCTCATCAAAAGCACAATGAAACAAAAACTCTGATATAGAAAATGGAAGAAAATGCTTGAAGGAGTTCTTAAGATGGCATCGGATTTCGTTTACTCTGTATTGTATGTGCTTTTAGGAGTTATTTTCTTAGGCTCACAAAACGTCAAATGATAACATCAGGCCACGTGCAACATCGATTTGGAATGGATCTAATAGATTAATAATACGTATATATATATACGCATTTATGTATGTACGTATGTATGGACGTAAGTATGTATACATATGTACACACACACACACAAACACACACACACACACATATATATATATATTATATATATATATATGCATACATATATATATATATATATATATATATATATATATATATATGCATATATATATATATATATATATATATATATATATATATATATACATATATACATATATATATATATAAATAAATATATATATGTATGTATGGACGTATGCATGTATGTATATATATGTACATATATATATATATATACATATGTATATATATATATGTATATATACATATATATAT
This sequence comes from Octopus sinensis, assembly GCF_006345805.1. Lineage (NCBI taxonomy): Eukaryota > Metazoa > Mollusca > Cephalopoda > Octopoda > Octopodidae > Octopus > Octopus sinensis. The sequence goes on along the minus strand of NC_043011.1, from coordinate 59,452,907 downwards.
GTATGTATATATGCATGTAAGCATGTATGTATGTATACACATACACGCACCCACACACATACGCACACACACACACACACACACCCATATATTTCTTTGGGAGAGAGACACACAGATTTGGGAGGGGAAGTGTGGCCTATTTATGCCTGTTTGCGTCGTTTATGGTTCAGCAACTTTACATATTTAAACGGCATCTGATGGAGTCTATTTGGTTTCAGCAGTAAAGAAAACAAGCCCTTGGCGCAGACATTTCATGTGTCAGAAATCTATTAAATCTGGTAATGAAACGTGTAATTAATTTGTTTGACACTCTTGGTGACTGGAAAATTGCAAACCTTTCACAAAGAAAATTTTGTCCTCGCTGAATGGATTCGCACAATTAAAATTATTAAACGTCGCGATAAGACAACCGGTATCTTAACGCTCAAATACAGAGAACAACACAAGCATAGAATTTAACTAACCAAATCAGAGCCTGCGGTTGTCCTTAGATATTTTAAAAATACAAGTAGTGACTGCTAGTACTGCTTCATATTATCGTTGTATGGTAAGCAAACTCAGGAACTGAAAATTGGGAATAAGCTTAGGACTTGATAGAAACACCAGGAGTGTAATGGTGGCAAAAATGGATAAAACCTGAAGTATAACATTCATAATGTCCACTGAATAATCTTCATATTATTTTATTTGTTTCAGTTACTCGCCCGCGGCCATGTAGGAGCAACGCCTTGACTGATTTCGACGAACATATCAATCCTAGTATGCCCCCTACAATGCCCCCTACACACACATACACACACACATATATAGATATACATACATGCGCACAGGAGACGGGCTTCAATACATTTTCATTGTTCGACCTGGGGCTATAGTAGAAAGCCTCGCCCAACATACCGCGTAGTAGTATTGAACACGCACACACACACACACGCACACATGCACACACACATGTCTATGTGTGTGTATTTCTTGCTCTGTATCAAGAAAGAAATTATATAAAAAAAGTGCATTGTGCAGTGTTACAGATCCGTCTGTAGGTTAACATGAATTATAGTTATATATTCGTTTCAAACTTCGGTACAAGTCCAGCAATTTTCGGGGAAGGGGACCGGGTACATCGATCACATCGCCCTCAGGGGTCAACTGGTTGTTATTTTATCGACCCCGAAAACATGAAAGGCAAATCGACCTCGGCGCAACTTGAACTCAGACCCCCAAAACGGGTGACGTGGCTAAGCATTTTGATAGTCATAAAATATTGAATACTAAAGATTTTCATCGAGGGAAAAACTGTGAATAATTTTTCAGAAGATCTTTGTCTCGTATGATAGTTTTTCTTGACATGTCTTCCTCTTCAATGATTAATTGACATCTGTCTGCTGACCGAAATAAGAAGAAAAAAATAATAAACAATAGAACAAATCTCAGATTTATTGCCTACATCAGATCTCCTTACGCTGCAGAAAGCTACACGGAAACAAGATATTAATTTACCTCTTATGTTTCTGCTTAACATACAATACATAAATGGAATTGTCAACAATCACAAGAAGAAATTACTGTACATTACAGGTCGGATAATCACAGAACTGTGTGGCTTCGTTATTTACATTGCAAACTAGAGAGAGGGAGAGAGAGAGAGGAGAGAGAGAGAGAGAAAGAGAGAGAGAAGAGAGAGAGAGAGAGGAGAGAGAGAGAGAGAAGAAATAAGCAACGAAAGATTGAAACATTCTGTGAGACAAAAAGACGTCAAAATCAACACTGTTCGAATGGATAAAACAGTCGTGTCGTGATAAACTGTTTTATAATTACTTTAAAATACCAGGTTTACAGACTTATTAAGAGTTTCAAATGACAATGTGGCAGTCTCTGTATAGTTTCTAGATCTGTAACAATAACATCAGACTGGCCTACGTATTAAAAAATAAGAACATAGTAGGAAATTCTGTTGTGTCTGGGGAGAGTCATTTTCGTTTTGTGCTTTATAATGTAACACACTCACCGGTAAAATTTCCACTTATTTCTCATTTTTATTTTCCTAAAATTTTCGTTGCGTCTTGCAACCTTTTCAATAATCTTGCAACCTTTTCAATACCCTGGCAACCTTTTCAATAGTCAAGACTATTGAAAAGGTTGCAAGATGCAACGAAAATTTTAGGAAAATAAAAATAAGAAATAAGTGGAAATTTTACCGGTGAGTGTGTTACATTGTAAGGCACAAAAAGAAAATGACTCTCCCCAGACACAACAGAATATGCTTCAATACACGAACTCATATAAAGAATCTTGCAAACCAAATCCAAAACCGAAATACTAGGAAATATATTCGTAAATATAAACAAGATGAATCGACTGCTGCAAAGATGTATTCGTCATGAGTCTCTAGGATCTGTCTTAATCATGAACTATAACACACCAAGACAAGAGCACATCATAAAACCGATCCTAAACTCGGATATTGCCTTTACGAAACACAACGCTTCTATGAGCGTTAGGATATATACATCCGATCACGCAAAACTGACCCCTTTTAAAGAATTTCCGGAAAAGTTTCAAGATTTCGCAAATAAAATATCCACTTCTAACTGAAAATCTATTTTGCAGACAAAATCACAAAACGCTATGGAATCAGGAATGATTGATCTCATCCACCAAAATACAATAACCCCCCACACCCACACCCCAACACATACACGCACCTCCCCATGCACTCACACACACATAAACACAAGCGTCCTTTGAATTATACACGCGATCGTACAAAGGCACACGCATGCTCATAACGTGTGTGTATGTGTGTTTGTTTCCTTCATCGGTTTCCGAATTTCCCTATAAACCCATGTTTCAAAAAGAATACACTGGATCTGATTCTAAACAGGACGCTATGGCTCATAGACTATTGGTTGCAATAAAAACCATATATTGAACATCACGGGTTTGATGTATTTTATATATTAATCCAACATTTGTTTCTTTCAGCGTTTCACATCCTTTTGAAGAATGAAAACTGGAAGAAGTCAAATATTTTATCTTTGTCTTTCATTTGCTTCAATCATTAGATTCTGGCCATGCTGGGGCCACCACCTTGAAGAATTTTAGTCGAGCGAATCTACCGCACTACTTACTTTTTGAAGCCTAATTCTTATTCTATCGACCATTTTGCCGAACCGCTAAGTTACGAGAAGGTAAACATTCCAAAACCAGATGTCAAGCGATGGGGGGGGGGCAAACATAGATTCAAAGACATACACACATTGATATATATACAACGGGATTCTTTTAGTTACCGTCTATCAAATCCACTCACAAGGATTTGGTCGGCTTGTGGATATAGTAGAAGAGACTTTCCCAAGAAGCCGCGCAGTAGGACTGAACCTGGAACCTTGTGGTGGAGAAGTAAACTTAAGACCACAGAGCCACAACATCGTCCAGGCAGTGATAGTCGATGCTGTCAATTAAGAAACATGTATAACATTTGAAGGAATTATTACGAACGTTGTGTGTAACACATGTTACATCTCACTTTTGAAACATGTACGAGGAAAACGATATCCCCAAAGGAATGGAGAAGCGTTGTGCGTCAAATCAGTAGAATTGATTCAAAATAAATCAATTCAAATAATCACACACTGCAATATTAAACACTATCAAAACACGAAAAAAAATGAGACTAGAAACTTCTATAAAAGCTCCGGATCAAA
>NC_043011.1:59441703-59444203 GCF_006345805.1 Octopus sinensis | reverse complement strand
AGTGGGGAAGAAATAAAATCGAATGAAAAGAATGGTAATGATAAATGGACGAATGACATACGTGAAGTGCGGGCTGCCCGGTGTCAATAAGAAATTCGCCTTTCATCCTTTCGGGGTCGATAAAGAAAATACCAGTTTAGAAGTGAGATCAATCTAATCGACCTACCCCCTTCCCCGAAATTGATGTCTGTGTGAAAATTTGAAGCGATTACTACTACTGCTGCTGCTGCTGCTTTTGGTAGTTGAGGTATATATTTCTTAACCGTGGAGGCGCAATGGCCCAGTGGTTAGGGCAGCGGACTCGTGGTCATAGGATCGCGGTTTCGATTCTCAGACCGGGCGTTGTGAGTTTTTATTGAGCGAAAACACCGAAAGCTCCACGAGGCTCCGGCAGGGGATGGTGGCGATCCCTGCTGTACTCTTTCACCACAACTTTCTCTCACTCTTACTTCCTGTTTCTGTTGTATCTGTATTTCAAAGAGCCGGCCTTGTCACACTCTGTGTCACGCTGAATATCCCCGAGAACTACGTTAAGGGTACACGTGTCTGTGGAGTGCTCAGCCACTTACACGTTAATTTCACGAGCAGGCTGTTCCGTTGATTCGGATCAACCGGAACCCTCATCGTCTTAACCGACGGAGTGCTTCCATTCTCATTTCTTAACCGAAAACCTCATTTCGTCTCACTCCTGATGTTTGTTTGCGGCTGGAATCATTAAACTTTCTCATCCATACAATAGAAATATATAATGCGAGTATCAATTCACCAACGGAAGGAAGCGAATTAATTATTCATACGAAGAATATAATTTTGAAAATTACGTTTTAAACTTTCATCTCCTGTTTACAGTTACACAACTGTTATGTCTGATACCCCAACAACAAGACGAATGCCATTTTTATATATATTTTATTTTGATCGTTCCTTAGTTTACATTTGCATTCAACAGCTACTTTTGTTACTCTCGTTGCTAAAATATATTGACCGTAAGTAATTTAGTATAGACGTCAGGGGAAACGTGTATGAAATACAAACTTTATTTATCATTAAAACTCTTGCATTGTATTTTTGCTTCATTCACTTTTGTTGTGGTTATTCAAATTTTCCTTCTTCTATTAAAGTTACAATAAAGTTAGATCCATTAAGTTTTGCACGGAACATCTAAATTATGAATACAACAAATAGTTCGATATTCTTGTATATTCCAACCTAAATAAATGGACATATTTATTTCTTCCCATATAAATGCATCATAATAAAGCTATTGAAACGTATGTTTTCTCATGAGTGTGATAAATTATATGCATTTTATCACTAATAATAACAGAACAAATAATATATTTTTTCCTGCAGGATTATCGGGCGCCAGAAAAAAAATTCAGACTGTTCATACTACATGTTCTTGGGGGATAGCGTGATAGCGAGTCTTAGAACGTCCATCTAAATGTTGAAATGTATCTAGTTTTGTTTCTTTGAATATCTAAATGTTGAACTTATTATTTTTATCCACAGAAATCCTAGGCCCTCTTCTTCTGTTTCCATTGCGTACGAGTAACCTACTTCAAAACATTCTCCATGAACGGAGAGATCAGTCTCTCCCAAATTTACTTATTTAGAGATAAGTGGACAGGAACAACGTTAAATGTAGTCTCTTGTTCATAAACACAACGCACCACTTCCTCCTTTGAGGACCGAAATTACGATTCTGTGCGCAAACACCCTAACCACTGGGCTACGCGTCATCACGATCTTTAGAGATTCAGGAAAAGAAGTAGTCACTACATTGTTTCTAAATGTATTTGAGGATATCTCACTTCAAAATGAGAGCTCGGCCCCCTCCTCCCCTTCCTCCTCTGAGTGAGGAGAGAGAGAGAGAGAATAGCGGAGGGATAGAGATTAATGATTTCCGAATGAAAAATTGTGCCACTTCGAAGTGCGAAGAGTGGCTTGAAAGTGAGATTAACACAAAGAGATTTATTCGATAAACGATATAACATTAAACCCCCTTACAACATTTATAATATCAACAATGAAAGCATCCCTTGGGGTTTTAAAATGTACCAATGGCTTCCAAGCTGGGTTTTTTGTTTCTGTCAATTCTAATCTCATGAAAAATTTTATCGTTTCTCAGGGTGATGGATTGGTTTGTTACTTCTTTCGTTTTACAATTAGTAGCGCAGCGTATTGTCCACTTTTACATTGTATCAGCTATCTTTGCTTCATGTTTATCATTTTACTGTCTTAATATAAGAAAAAAAAATGTGCAAATTAAATTTGCTTTCTTTGAAATTGCAATTCACACTTTGAAGTAATCCTGGTTCACTTTAAAAACCCTGTTTTCACTCTCAAGTGGCTTACACTTATTTAGAAGAAAAGATACAACGGTATTGATTTCATAGACACTATAGTAAGATCATGGATAAGATAGTGGGCAATCATGAACAAGACCAACATCATAGATAAGAGAGAGGACATCACAGATAAGATTAACATCATAGAT
>NC_043011.1:59391703-59431703 GCF_006345805.1 Octopus sinensis | reverse complement strand
TTCAGTAAAAATCAATCTCTAGACTGAGTACCCCACCATCATAACTAAACACATGTCATATAAAGATAGGTTTATTCATTCAACTGGTATCCGCTTAGTCGTCGTGCGTTAGCGAGGAAGCTCGACCATGGCACTCAATCTGATAAATATAGCAACTATATTACCCTCAGCGCACTCGAAATTTTTCCGAAAAAAAAGAATACTAGTGAATATGTAGATCTACATACACTATATTATACAAAAGATATAGGATTGGCATACTGGAAGATATCCGATCCAAGATTTAGTAAATCGGGATTGACGTGGAGCGTAATAACGTGTATAACTAGTTGAGATTATGAATTAAAAAGGAATATGGTGTGTATGTTTATTTGAGGATGAGATTGCATAGGAAAACCTCAACTGTAAGATAACGAAATAGTTATTTGTTATACAGAGATGCACCGTTTGGCTTGGATAAACTGTCCCGGTGTTGAGTAGGTCATTACATGCGCATGATTGAATTTGTATGAAGAGTTGTGTCTTGACAATGTAAGTTGCAGCTCTGATGATGCGATACAATCTTCTCATAAGCTGGGTCATCAATGAATCGATTGTAAATCAGTAGAAAACTGGAAAAAAATACAAGCACATTAAGTAAAAAATCTCTCTATATATAGACGGCAAAATGCCTGTCTGTGTGTGTGTCCTTTATACAAATGGCCAATTATTTAGTTAGAGGACTCGCACTTTTTATGGTCATTTAGAACCGTCCAAGAGTGGTCGTGCACATCTTTACATCTCCCCAGTAACCCCACAAAGCCATTAACAAATCAATAGAAGTGACTTTTTGTGAATTTTCTATCCAAAACGCAATGAAAATACCGGAAACTTGATACGCCAATTGAATGCCAGCTAGCGGTATGTGATTAGTCGGAGATTTGGACAGTACTCGCGTGTATGTGCGCACGCACCCAGCTGTATATGCATGCACTAGCACTATGCATGCACTAGCACTATGACCCGGCAACACACTATAACTGATTTTGCACAGTTACCAAATTCTAAGTTGTATTCCCATCATCACTTCTACGGCAAGAATAGTTACAATGGTAAACAGAAGATTCGAAGCATCATCGCGGAGAGTGAAGCAAGGACGTCTACGGCTGCCATTCTACTTAAAAAGCCTGACAAGCTAATGGAATTTCTTGCTCTTTTATATCTGCACAGACAGGTACACCTTTAATCTCCTTTGTTATCCTTTATTACGCATCTTCTAAGTTCTGAATCAGGTCGATGCATAACCGAGTGTCTCTCATATTTAGTATTTGCCAAAATGTGTATATCTGCATGGTAGGTCGATAGATGGGTGCGTGGACGCACGCGTTACAATTCCTACTTAATAAGAGAGCATGCGGCGGATAAACGACCGTAGCATAATGATTTCAGAATGGACGTGTAGCTGGTATGAATTTGCAAGATTCTATATCTAATACACAGATTTTATACTTAATACAATGTTTTATTGCGATGAGGAAAAATTTCGTAGAATAAATGGAAAATAACGAAATAAAATAAATCTAACATTAAAGCATGAAGACTACAATTTTCAGAATATGGCTTCTCAACAAATATGAAAGGAGATGAAACAAGAATAGCACTAAAAAAATCTATGTGTACCAGAACACGTACAAATGCATAAATGTATAGATTTATGCATGTATGCATATTACTATATATATATATATATGTGTGTGTGTGTGTGTGTATGTATGTAAATATGATACAGAAGTTTTAGTCATAAGATTAAGGTGACTGTATCATAAAAAAAAGGACTGAATTCGTTTGCTGACAGGGTTTAAGAAATTTTATTTCAGAAGTTACAAAACAAGCTGCAAGAAGTTTTGTTTTGAGAGAAGTTAAATAATCTTCAGAATTTTGAAATATATATATATAGATATATATATATATATATATATATATATATATATATATATATATATATATATATATATATATATATATATATATATATATACACATGTATACACACATACATATATGTTAATGTTTGAATACTAACGTAGGTAAACTCTGATATCAGCGCGTAGCGTGTATTACTGATATACACATTGTAAGACACAACTATGTAAATATTATCTCAAGATACTAGGATATGCTTCCAGTTAAATATAGTATTTTATAGCTGCTATAGCATAAACTATAATCGCATATAGTTAAATCAGGTTAAAAGATTATAGGAATAAAACTTAAATATATGTTTGCATAAAGTCTTCGCTTAGAACATAGGTCCTGCTTATATATGTATAATATATCTGATCATAAATTTATACATGGTATACGCATAGTTGAATTTAGGAAAATATAAAGGTCTTTCATAAAAAATGGTTCCAAACTAACTAAAATTTTCTGTTATTATATTCCGCTTTATGTTACTATAAATGTTTCACGAAATAGCAATACAAATATGTGTAATTAAATATTGAAATATTTGTTATAGTTATTTCTATTTTCAAGTTTTGAGGCAAACTTCAAATTGTTTACACATGAAACAAACATGTGTTGTGTAAATACGTTTAGAAAAGTAGCGTGGACGAATCTTCTACCGTAAGTAAAAAGAACTAAACAAATAGATGTTCTTGGACAATCTTGTAATAATTTTAAATAAAAGTAACTCCTAGGATTAAACTTTCCGACCAAACATGAAATAGGAAACATATGAACAAGAAACAATGGCTCTGTGGTTAAGAGAGTTCTATCTGCTACCGGGAAGCACCCTATACTTGCACACTGACACACTGAGTGCTAATTCAGCAAGTGGTTTATAAAAATTGTGACTTAATTTCGTGGACAGAAGCTGTGTAGGAACCCGAAGTATGTACGTATGTATATATGTACGTACGTATGCCGCAGTATCACGGTAGCGACAAGACTATCTGATGTTGTTATACATCGCTAGTTACAATTCACTTCGCATCCTTTTAGCTTTCAAAGGACGCCAACATGCTGGCTTATCAAGCAGGCCAACATGCCTCCTCATCGGGGGCTGGTCCATCGCAGGGTGACTTCTTGAAGCTGAATGGCTTGGAGAAACGTGAAATGAAGTGTTTTACCCAAGAACACAACGCTCAACCGGTCTGAGAATCAAAACCACATTCTCACTATCAGGAGTACAGTAAGCCTTAACATTTGGGCAACGTGCTTGAACAACTGTAAAGATCTCCTACATGAAACCATTGGTTGCCTTGTTTATCCACAAATAATGTATATTTCTTTACCAATGCGTTGTTGTGCACTCATTGTTACTGTTCGGTACTATATTAGCATATATATATATATATATATATATTTATATATATATGTATGCATGTATAATACAAATAAGAAAATGGAGAAACAAATTTGGTTTGTTCATCAACTTACGGATATTACAATGTTGGATTATTTATTCATTTTACAAATGAGAACATCAAAAGCATACAAAAATTTTATATAAATCAATAGATAAGATAATAATACAAATACAGATTTTAAAAGTCATAGTATAAAGTATTGAAATCCTAAAATTACTTCTTACAGCTGTTTCAGCCTATGGTCAGAAGTGAATCTAATTTTCATTGCCTATAGATGTCAACATACTAAGGTTGTAGGCATTTAAAAATTTAAAAGAAAACATATGTGTGTGTGTGTGTATACGTGTGTGTCTGTGCATGTGCGTGTGTGTACATGTGAGTAAGTATGTGTGCGCGTGTCTCAGCACCACAGTTTCAAAACCGGTGCTGGTTTAATAACGTCACTGAATTTAGTGGTTTCACAAAATATACCGATAGAATAATTAATAGACTTTAAAAACATCCTGGATTCGGTTTATTTGGCTAAAGCTGGCAGCCTAGTATTCTGAAAGTGAATGCCTAGGGAAAGATAAAAACCAATGAACAAATAGATAAATTCACGACGGGAAAATATTATTAACATATATTAACATATACAGGGTGCGTGAGATATTCGAGGACATACATTTCTGGGGTCAATCTTTTACTAACTCTGTATAATCTTTGTTTTAGAAAAATAATAATGGCAGACCCTCAGCTTACTCAAAAAAATGAAGAGACATGCTGTTATTGTGGTTATAAAGGCTGAGCGGAGTGATTTAGAAATATCTCGATTTTTAAAAGTTGCCAGATCTTTCGTGTACAAAGTTTGTAAGGAGCGAGAGACTGAAGATGGAAACGTATCACCAGTATCAACGCATAAAAAGCATTCTAAACTCTCTGAAATCATCAGAACACTTGAATTTATCCAACAAGTTCAAAAGACCATTGATTACAATCCCAGAAAGTCCATGAGGTCAAATTGCAAAAGATTTCCATGCGTCAGAAGGAACAGCCAGAAATGTTGTCCACAGAGAAAAGATCAATTTGACAGAAAAAGCAAAAGAAAATAAGTATATCAGATCTAAAATGTTCTTAAACAAACTGAAAAATCCAGCAGAAGAAAATTTGATTTGGTTCTTCTCAAACGCGAAAAACTTTCACCAAAATCAAGAAATTAACAAATAAAATGACAGATGGTTAGGTGCTGACCCTTCTGAAGTTCCAAGTGTTATGCATTCAAAATTTCCTGCAATTGTCAAGGTTTTAAGAGTTGTCAGGAATGAAGGACATATGATGCCTCCTTACTTCTTCCCACAAGGCCTTAGAGTTAACTCTGCCGCCTACATTGATGTCCTGGAAACAATTGTCAATCCCTGGGTTTCAGTAAGACTCTGCACTATCACTCAAGGCTCTTGTAACACAGAAATGGATGTGTGAAAATTTTCATGATCCCATAACCCCTAACATTTGGACTCTTAATTCCCCAGAGCTTAATCCATTCGACTATTACAAGTGGAGCGTTATTGAGAGGGAGCGGTCAATAAATATGCCCATAACACCAAAGATTCTTTGAAAGCTGCCGTAGTCAGAGTAATGTCCAAAATGATCCAGGACCATTTGATTCGAACATGTAGATGATTTATATCTCATATAGAAGCAGTTGTTGAAGCTGAAGGTGGTTTTATTGAATAACATTATAGAAAAGAAGGGTTATTTTTATCCTCATAGCATTTTTTGATAATTAAAGTTATTATCTGTTATTATATATATCTGTTATTTTTTTTATAAACATCAAATCTGTCCTCAAATATGTTAAGCAACCTGTTTTATTTAGAGACATCGGAAACCTGGATTGGTGTAACCACCGCCATAAAGGAAAAATAATACAGCGAATTCGAAAAAAGAATTTATAACACAAGGGTTTTCACGACGCGATAACAAAAGGGAAGTTTATTCAAGGCAAATAATCATAGAGGTATGTAAGGGAATAGAAAGTTTAAACTTTCGAAGAGGAACCTTTTAAATAATATACAATTCGACACTCGTTTTATGTATTGAGTGCTACACATGAAACAAATGCCTTCGGCTGAAACATCTTCAGCGAAACTCATACATATGGGCGTAAGTGGTATTCACATGTATACATACGTATACATATTATACATATATACACGCACACACACAAACGCGAACATTCTCACCACAAATGTTCTTTTACTCTTTTATTTTTTTACTTGTTTCAGTCATTAGACTGCAGCCCTGTTGGAGCACCGCCCTGAAATGGTTTCGTCGAACAAATCGCTCCCGAGACTTAATTATTTAGTACCTAGTACTTATTCTATCAGTGTCTTCTGCCGAACCGCTAAGTTTCGGGGACGTGTATACACCGGTTGTCAAGCACAGACACAATTAACACACATACACACATATACGACGATCTTCTTTCCGTCTCCGTGTACCAAATCCACTCATAAAGGTTTGGTCGGCACGAGGTTATAGTAGAAGACACTTGTGCAACGTGAGGCGAGGTGGGACTGAACCTAGAACCATGTAGTTGGGAAGCATGCTTCTAACCACATAATTACTCACGCATACATATTTGCCATACGGCTTTCGTTCTGGACACTTAATGAAAGTACATCTGCCTTTTAGTTTTCACGTTCTTTTCATAGTTTCCTAATAATTCCTTCCAGTGTTTCAAACCGCAGTGTAACAAAACTCATTGTATATACATGCTTTATTGAATTATAAAATTAAATTACAAATAAACAGAAAAAGAAACAATGAAAAAGAAGAAATGGGGGGGCAGGTAGCAATTTTTTTTTGTGGGGGAGGGCAATGAGCCACACGCTCCAGAAGAAACGATGTGCTCAGCCGCGCCCCCGCGGTGTTGACTCCGATGGTACTGGCAGAAACGTTTATCATCTGCCGTATTTCGTGTGCCGTTACGTTCTTAGTTCAAATTCCGCCGAGGTCGACTTTGCCTTTCATCCTTTCGGGGTCGATAAATTAAGTACCAGTTACGTACTTAATCCGTAAGTAATCGACTTAATCCGTTTGTCTGTCCTTGTTTTTCTTCTCTGTTTCTCTGTGCTTAGCCCCTTGTGGGTAGTAAAGAAATAGGTACTGACATGGAGAATGGCGGTGATGCTCGATGCAGAAGCCACTCCAACAATATATGTTATGCATATATGTATGTTGATCTAGTTTACTCTGTTACCAAAAAGGAGTAATACATACATAAGCAAAAGCGCTACTTCTAAGATCTCTCTAAGAGATCAAAGCGGTAGTTGTACTGACAAGTAATATTCGTAGCCACTTCAACATGGCTGTCCGTTCGAGCGGACTCTACAGCGATTTTTCAACCCGAGGTCAGTACAAACACGCTATCTAAACAAAATCTTTATTGCAGTGGCATGTGCTTCTCTACGTAACAAATACCATTATATATAATATACTACGGTGAGTTATAAGTAAACAACTAGATACATATCTTAATGAAGGCCTTTAAGCTATGTTGATGCGCTTTTGGACAAAATATGCACAACAACTCTAAGAAAGGAAGAAAAAACGAGATATTGTGTCACCTTACATAGGTTGCTTAATGCTTTCAACGTATTTCGGGAAAAGTTTCCTTTAGCAAATATTAGATAACCATCTAACAGTGCGAACAAAATATTTGGCCATTATCTCCAAATATAACAGAGATATTAAACAATGTTGAATATCTTCTCTTTGTTTTTCTTTATCGACATCACCTTAGATATTTTGACAAAATTCTCACCTGTATTGCCTAGAGGTCTTCTTAAACATATTTATAGCATTTACGAATTACAATGCTTCAAGCACATAGCAGTACACTTTTAGATATACACACACACACGCGCGCGCATAGACTCACTCAGACATACATACATGCATGCATGCATACACACATATACCCATACATACATTCATGGATACATGCATACACACAAAACATCCTGACATATATAAACTCACTACAGTCATACGTTGCATACACACACACATTTTGCTACTCTTTTATTCACAAATGCATAGACACGTGAACACAAATTCACATTTTGCCTCACGAATGTGTAGCGACAGATTATCTATCTATCTATCTATCTATCTACCTATCTTTCAATTGATCGATCGATCTGTCATTGACGAATATGCTGATAATATGTATATGCATGCATAAATGCGTACACATATCAATTCTTATATTATCTATCAGTGTTCGTGTGTGTGCGCGTATATGTATAAATGTATAGATGTTCATATAATATATATATATATATATATATATATATAAATAAATATATATATATATAGCAGCAACACCTCCACCACCGCGAACAACAACAACAACCTGGTGCTAGAAGACACTACAATAGACATATACAGATGATTATACGAGATGATTATATATATTATATATAGATGATTATACGAGATGGTACTGAAAAATTCTTGGATTTGGGTAAGATTAGTTAAATATGATTTTATTCAACATATTCCGCTCACAAACTCACACAATTACTGCAGCGGCCCTTCAGTTTTCCTAAGCACTGTAAAAGAACTCAGAAGGCTCACACTCCAACCAAGCTTTTCGCGAAACCCTTAAAGGCGGGAGCTTTTCAGCAACCCCTCGTAGATATCGTAGATTACTTTTATTCAAAAGATAATCAACTGATTACTATTTGGTCTCTCGCCAACATACGCAAACCTTTTGTTCTCAGGTAGGCCCATTCATCATTCTAGCTTTTTTTGCCACCCTCTCATAGGGCCTCTGTTCCTACAACCCTATTGTTCTAGTGGTAGCACCACTCGCACGCCTCCAATTCAGTTGTCCCTTTGCTCATCATCGATCTTGTGTCCCTACTCCCCGAGGTTTCATAGTAACCACTTCACCATGCCTTCACTCCCTACGATACTCAAACACTCACAGAACACACAGACACACACATATTAGTCATAGCTATATTGTTACAGATTTTCAATTGTTAATCGGGGTATTAGACACTGTAGATCGCATAATCTACCAGCGAACCATTGTTCCAACCAAAAACCATTGTTCGTAGTCTAGAAAAAATGAAAAAAAAACAACAAAATCTTTTTCTTATGCTCTATTCTGCTGTTTCACTTATCTTATTGATATCGGTAGCTCTTCAGGAATAATAAGAAAATATATATATATACACCATTAGGTGTTTATTTGAATTACCGAGAGTCTACTACTAAAAGATTTAAGCATTTCATTAGGTCATAAAAACGATATTACTTTTCCATTCATTTACTCTCCTGAAAAATAAAAATAAAAAAAAACAATATTATGAAACAAAAAATGAATATATATATATATATATATACACATATATATATTTATATATATATCTACACATATATATATATATATATATGTATGCTTGTATGTATATATATATATACACACACACATATATATAGATATATATACATATATATATGTATATATATATATATGTATGTATGCTTGTATGTATATAATATATACACACATATATATATATATATATATATGTATATATGTATATATATATATATGTATATATATATATATGTATGTATGCATGTATGTATGTATACACACACACACACACACATATATATATATATATATATATATATATAAATATATATATATATATGTGTGTATATATATTATAAGCATTATTCAGCTTTCTTAATTTTCTTCCAAGTTTATTTTGCAACAGAAGATTTGCCAGGGAACTCTACTTTAGAAACAACGAGGCTTTGTTTTCTTTCTACATTCTTTTCTAAGTTAAATTGTCTCATAATAATTTATTTTACACAATTGCTTATAATAACATATTTACTGGTTATCGATTCATTGATTTATATTTCTCTTGCACAGTAAGCAGCAAATATTTTTTATTATCGTTGTTGTTTTTGTAGGTGTGATTGTTGTTATTGTTGTTGTTGTCGCTTGTGTTTTCTTTCTCCCAGTAAATATAATAGAATCAAGTGACGTTATCTTCACGTGAATCAATGATTTTATTTATTGAAAACGTAGATTCGCTAACAACACTTCTTTACACAAACAAAGAAGCCACATTTAATTTTTTTAAATTACTTTACACAACAACATTACTAGAAATAATGAAATCTGTAGCGGACGATGAACTGTTCAGGTAGCCTCCACGGAGTCTGTCAATGCATTAGTAATATAAGTGAAATTCCTTCATATTACATCATAAAGTCTTAGAAAATTAAAATACTCCAGATAAAGACAGGATAGTCATGATTGGAATACGTTTGCTCAAATATCTGTTCAATTAAGCCTAAATTGGAGCTGAACACTAACAGCTTCAACAGTTGGGTCAAATTAGTGGAGGAAAGTCTGTGCAGAAAGTTCAATCTCGTAGTTACTGTCGAGGTACTTGTTAAGGTTTCGACCAAGGTCAGTCGTAAGTGATAGGAACTTCATTTATTTTAAGATGATAAGGTGGGATTTCAGGTGCCTGGTTACTTATTTATTATCAGGTCATCCTATAAGTAACGTTTGGACTTCTATATTTTTAATTTGTAAACGCTTTAACCGTATTTTAGATTGTCTAATGGCATCAAGTGATGTTTGTGTATATCAGGATATTACTAAGTAAATTTTATTTTGCAGGTAAATCTAATGGAAATTTCTCTAATTACACCTTTTCAAACTTGGAAGTGTCTAAGGAGCATTTGAGCTACCTAATGCCTTATGAGTTTTAAAAAAGGGTACTCTGCAGCTGCAGTGACTGGAAATATTCACTCAATTTATGAAGAAGGGTGCCTGAATGAAATAAGGTTTTGTAAAAGTCAGAAGTGGAGATTTCAGCCTTGATGATGAGGGACGTTCACTTGAGTTTGATGACAAGTTCCTTTTGGAATAACTTGAAAAAGTCCCTGTGGTTTCAGTTGAAGAACTGGTAAAGATTCGTTCAAGTTATCCTACTGTCCAGCACCATCTTCAACAGTTTGGTGAAGGAGGAAAAGCCCAACCGCACCCTAAGAAGGAACACCATGTGAAAAAGCTTCTTCTCTCAGGTGGGATTGCAAAGGAGTCATCCACTTTGAGTTGCTACCAGCTAATGCAACAATCAATGCCCAAATCTGCTGTCAGCATTTAGCGCGTTTGACCGCTGCTTTGAGAAATAAAAAAGGTCTGCTTTAGTGAATAGAATGGGAGCAGCGTTTCCCTTAGACAATGCAAGACGCCACACTGCAAAGATCACGTCCTAGAATATCAAGAGACTTGGCTAGGAGAAAATTGCTCATCAGCCTTATTTTCCAGACCTTGTTCTTTCATATTACCATCTGTTCCATAATTTACAGAATCATTTTGGATGGATTACTTCTAGAAACAACTGAGGAAGTCCAAACTGACCTTTCAGGGTTCTTTTCAAAACTGAAAGAGTTTTTAAATAATGGGATTAAAACATTGACGGGTAGATGGAAAGATGTCATAGATAACCATGGAAACCTTATTGACGATTAAGCTTCATTAAAATGTAAGATTTGATCACTTGTTTTTCTCTCTTTTGCTTACTTTTACTTGTTTCAGTCATTTGACTGCGGCCATGCTGCAGCGCCCCCTTTGCTCGAGCAAATCGACTCCAGGATTTATTCTTTGTAAGCGTAGTATTTTTTCTAGCAGTCTCTTTTGCCGAACCGATAAGTTACGGGGATGTAAACACACAAAAAAAACGATGGTTTCTTTCTACCAAATTCTCTCATAATGCTTTGGTCGGCCCGGGGATATAGTAGAAGACACTTCCCCAAGGTGCCACGCAATGGGACTGAACCTTGAACCATGTGGTTGGTAAGCAAGTTACTTACCACATAACCACGCCTGCACCTATTTAAAATCCGGACATTACCCATAGGATAACCTGATAGATGATTGAGTTACCATGTTGAAGTTTCTGATTTGGCTAGACACTAAGTTCGTCATACAAGCTATCAACAATTTTCCGAGCCAATGAAACGGCAGCTACATCTCTCTCAAACTCTAAAAATCACGTGGGCCATAATAATCGTACTTATACCAAAGGGAATGGCCACATTTAAACCGCTTTTGTTTATACGTCTAAATCCTGTTCACTGATGCTAGTTGGAACAGCGCCATTAATACATGTTTTAAAAGAAACATCATAATTCTTAAGCCCTCTAAATATCAGAATCAGTATGCATCCCAATACAAACAGTGGAGATGGCCACCACTAGAAAGCCAAACAAACGATGGGTTTCAACCGAAACCAATTTATTAGAAATCTTATAGCAGTACGTTTGGATTATCGGAACTGGTGGCTGCTTCTAAGACATCAATCGATCAGCTCCATGCTATATAGATCTGTTTCAGCTTAGCTGACCGACAATCATGCAACCATTTCGCCGATATATTTACATCTACAGTGTGTGTGCTGCTAGGTGGAGACGTCCACACATGAAATGATTATATATATATATATATGTAAGAAAAAACATTTCGTGCTGTTAACATGGAAAATATATAGAATGATTGGAATAATGTTACACCCTTGACGAATAACGATATTGGAAACATGGAAGCACTCAAAACACAACACTGTATCGAAGACAATACCACCTATTGCTATAATGCAACACGAAATATAGCCAATCTATAAAGTTTTATCTTACTCTATTATTTCACATCACTGTCTGCGACCACTACAACAGCTAATAAAAAATAACATAATATACATACACACACACACATATATACGCGCGTGTGTGTGTGTGTACTTGTGTTTATATGTGTGGGCATGCATGTATATCGTATATTTAGTTATAGCAAAATATAGACACACACAAAAAAAACATGCTCTTGTATATTTATATCTCAATATGTCTGACTATATATATATATATATTATATATATATATATATATATATACATTTATATATGTCGTCATACATAAATATACATACACATATATATGTGTGTATATAGCTATATAAATGTATACATACAATAATATTTAAAGTCGTATATATAACGTCTCTCTATCCCTTTAAATACATTCATATATATATATATATATATATATATATATATATATATATATATATATAAACATACCGTGACACACACACACACACACACACACATATATTCATATATGTGTATGTATATGTATATTAATGCATAAATCAACTTATGTTCAATATAATAAAACGTAGAATCTAATAAAACTCATCACCACGGCGTCCATAAAACTTCAGTTTGAAAAATTTCAACTAAAGTAATCGATGACAATGAAATGACAAATTCCAGTCGAAGGAGGAAATAAATAAAAAAGAGACACAGAAACACACAGCGACCAATATACATACACATGAGATACATTTTATTGGTAAAAGACGATTAACAAAACTTCATACATATCTACATAGATGCATACATACATGCATACGTACCTACACACATAATACATACATACATACATACACACATACATAAATATATATATACATATACATATATATATATAGAGAGAGAGATAGATGGATAGATAGATAGATAGATATAGATATAGATATAGATATATTTAGCTACATACATGCACATATACATATGTTTATATTTGTATATATATATATATATATATATATATATATATATATATATATATACATAAATGTCTAGAGAGAGAGAGTGGGGGAGAGAGAGAAAGATAAAGGAAGGGAGTCAGATACATACACACATCCATACACATAAATTTTATTATATATATATGTATGTATATGTATTTACATATACGTACATGTATGTATATATATATATATATAAGTGTGTGTTTATATATATATAAAGTTAATCCAAACAAGAAAACACAAAAAAAACACAACAACGCGAGTACGAGGAACAAATAAAGTATTATTGGACGCTCAGGAAAGAAGGGATATATGTATATATATATATATATATATATATATATATATATATATATATTATATATATATATATATATATATATATATATAATATATATATGTATGTATATATGTATGTATATATGTATTTATGAAGAAACAGATTGTGACACCGGAGCAGGACGATGCAATTCTTATTTCGAACCCGCTTCGCTCTAATGTCATACTTAGAAGAAATACGTAAAGATTCGTTCGCAATGTGAGAAAGAAATTCTACCAGGTCGATATCAAAAAGATACTTTGAATTCATTTGTCACTGCACTTCGAACAAAATAATTCTGCTGAAATTCAGAGTATTTGTTAAATATGCATATAAACACCTACGTTTGTGTGTTCTGGATTGATGATTGTGGTAGGGCTGAGTGGGGGTGAGTGGGGGGGTGGTTAAAATGTACAGTTTCCATCGACAGGGTCCTTCTGCTTCTTGTAATCGTTCAGGATGATTGTTAGGTATTTTAGAGGTTTGCCTTTCATTATGGCCCCTTCAGTGGGATTTGATGCGCAGAATCTCGCCATGTATCCCGCAATACGTGCATGCATACAAAATACATACATACATACCAAGCAGTGATAATAATGATGATGATAATAATAATAATAATAATAATAATAATAATAATAATAATAATAATAATAATAATAATAATAATAATAATAATAATAATAATAATAATATTAATAATAATAATAATAATAATAATAACGATGATGATAATAATAACAATAGCGGAAACATATCTTAGGAATGAGAACCGATGTTCGAAATTTCCCCTAGACACCTGATGAAGGCTGGAAGGTATATCCGCCGAAACGTTGTGTTAACAACAAACAAGATGAGGACAAATATCCGTCAAATGTAAATAATGTAAATAATGTGCAAAGTTAGTGTTGGAAAAGCAATTGATTCAGTTAGAATTTTGGAATCACAAAACAGTCGAAAAGAAAAAAAAAATGAGATATTAAAAAAAATATATCGAATTAATATATTAATTAATTGATTTCTAAATATGAGTTTAAGATATTATAAGTTTAATGCAAAACTTAATATGCAAAAATCATTCGATAATGAAAGAAGGCAATTACTCATATAGTTTATATTTCCAAAGCGCATTAATGCTAGTATGCATGCATAAATAATATTTATTGGTCAAATTATACACTGTGAATATATAATGGCATAAACATTGGCAGAAAATATCCGGAAATGAATTTATGTAAAAAATCTTATAATAGTGATTTTAATTTATCAATATACACAGAAGTATATGTGTGCTGAATAATTTAATGGTTTTATTTTCAATTTAATTGAGGTAAAAGAGTGGTAGATGGTTGATAAGAGAAAGTTGTGGTTTAGTTACATTAAACTTTTGCTATTTATGTTGAAGTTTCAAATGTTAAATCGCCACGGATAACAAACTACTCAGTTGAAATCCTGTAAGAGCTGATTGAGATACACATCTTCGTATGTTAATAAAATAAGACGTTCCAGTTGTGGCAATCCCAACATGTTTGAAAATCTAGGAGTACATTCTTTATTGTATTTTTTATGGTATGCGGTATTAAGGGATTTAATGGAGTTTGGTTGTTAGTTATAGCATGTCAAACTGCTACGTAGAGGGCTCCCTCGTGGACAATTAAGCATCAAACAAGTATTTCGTGCCTTTCTTCCGGTTTAGGTTTAGGGGTTTGTGTTACTGTTCAAACCAGAAACATAAAGTAGCAGAGAAATAGAAAAGGTAGAGACTGGACCTAATTCTTAAAAAGAGAAGGATACCCTAGAGATTTTAGAGTGAGTCACTAATACAAAGAGGTGAAAAGCCGTTCTCCTGAATGATCTCCGGAGATACGATACTGGACGACGCAGGGCGTAGCTGGAAGATCATGGAATCTTTCCGAGTCGAGTCACTACTTCTCCGGAAATGTGATTAGAATGCTGGAGGGAAGGATCGCAAGACGGATTCTGCAAGCCGAGCCAACTGGTAGGAGACCTGGAGGTAGACCAAGAACGAAATGGTTGGATCTACAGTCTGAGTTGGTCACACTTATAAAATCTAATCGGACGGTTCCTTTTGGTAGAACCCCGTGGAGAAGACGCGTGACGATTCTATCCTTCATGACCAAAACCCCGAGAATAGTGGTGGGAAATGATGGATGGAGAGAAAATACTGATAAAATAAAGGTTTCAATTCGAAAAAAAACAGACAAAAATAAATACAGTAGAACCTTTGAACCTTTTACATATATTGTTTTCCGGTTACTGTCCCTAAACTGATAAATGTCAGTATTTAGGATGCTGAAGATAGGGTCAGAATGGACAAACATTTCTCGATCCTTCAGCGTTCCAAAGCCTTGTCTTGAACCGTTTCTGTGGTTTTACATACATATTTCCAATCATGGATTTATGTAATATCACTACCACCTGTATGCTAGTAAGGTGCGTTTATGAAGTTCCATATTCAATAAACCGATCTATATTGCCAGAATATTATTAAAAATGATCAAACATGATTTCCTTAAAAAAAACTTACTAATCCGTAAAGTTAATTATTGGGTTCAAACTTTGGCACAAGACCAGCAATTTTAGAGGAGAGGAGGGTTGTCGATTACATTGATCCCGGTGATCAACTGATACATATTTTATCGACCCCACGAAGATAAAAGGCAGGCAAAGTTGACCTCAGCGGAATTTGAATTCAGAACATAAAGACAGGACGACAAGCTGCTTAACATCTTTCGCGGTGAGCCAACGCACCGCCTCCATCTGTTTTATATTGAGATTGGTTTCACACTAGCCCGTGAAATCAGGGTTTTCAGTTAGGTTGCTATTTTCCATTTCTATGACATGGCTTTGACACAAGCAAATATTTTCTTTAACTTTTTCAGTGCGTCTTTGACATAACAATCACAGATTGTTTTACAATACTTTCACAATTACCGCTTTATATAACATGCCGTCCTCTATAAAGATTTAGATTTAATTTTGTATTCATGAAATTCCTTATATTAGGAAAGAGATACATGTTTACTTCCTCTAACGCGGCAGAGTAAGTGCTTTCCCTGTTACACGATACAAAGATGTGCATATTATTTCATCTTGCGTGTGTGTGTGTAAAGGTGGTAGTAAGACGCACACACAGACACACACACACACAGACACACACACACACTAGCATACAAAGAAGCACGTGAGGTTACATACACACACGCGCATATATATATATATAAACATAGTGTATATTTGTGTGTTCATATATATATTTATGTATATATATATATATATATATATATATATAAATATATATATATATGTTTATATACATGTATATATATATATATATATATATATATACATATTTACATAGTGTATACGTGTGTACGTATATATATATATATATGTATATAAATACATAGATCTCTCTATATATAACAAACGGCTAACACCCTGCTCGAATAAAAATATATATATAGCCTTCAACAATACATGAAGACCGTCAGCTATAAGCAAAGAACAGCGAAAGAGAATTGGGCCGTTGAGAAAATCAAACTCAGCTCCAAAGTATTCTTTTTTACGAAAATACACAAGGTCGCTGTCTTCACTTTTCGTCTTCTAGTTGATGAAAATTGCACTCTCCAAGATAATGCGAAGACATGAGTTAAATACTGCAAATTCACTACGGCTTTGCTTTTAGCAATCTTGATGTGGCCGATCTGGACTGTATCAGTGATATTAATCCACAACACACGATATCGGACACAATGTTTGACGCCCCTGATACCTTAGTGGCAAGAAACGAAATAATACACAATTCAGCAGTAGGCCTTGATAAGCTTCCTGCTTGTGCCCTGAAGGTGTGTCGACACAAACTTGCATCTCCTCTTGCTAATCTGTGGAGGAATTCACCGGATGCTGGTTATACTCCTGAAAACTCTCTGACCCTCTCAGTTGTCCCAGATATCGAAAAGAGAACCACGTTCCATGCAGTTAACTACCGGCCGATCTCGCTCACCTCTCATGCTATCAATGTATTTGAGAAGGTGGTAAGACCACGGATGGACCACTTTATTGCAAGCAACAGAATGCTGAACCCCAACCAACATGGGTTCCTTAATGGAAATAACTGCCTAATGCAGTCCCTGCATCACCTGGACATTTTGAGAGCTTTGGGAGAGGCCTTTGACAGGGTGGATCATAAGATCCTTTTGAAAAAGCTATCCAGCATTGGTGTCTCCAGAATGATACTACAATGGATCAAGTGTTTCCTGACAGGCAGAACTCAACATGTTGTAGTCGAAGGAGTCAAATCAAGCCCAGTCAAATTCAGCAATGGTATTCGACAAGGCACTGTGTTGGGCCCATTTCTTTTCATCATTTACATCAATGAAATTAATTACTGACATCATCAAGCAGAGCAACATAAGAATCATTGCAGATGAGTCCAAGATCCAGTCATCCTTCATTATCACATCACACAACTTTTAAAAAGCAGTAGCATGTATCTAGAATAATAAGGAAAAACCCAAACGTGAGATCTCAATGTTCGTGAGGGTCAAAGGTGTCGAGGTGGCAGAATCGTTAGTACGCAGGGGAAAATGCTTAGTGGTAGTTTGTCCGTCTTGACGTTCTGTGTTCAAATCCCTCCATGATCGACTTTGACTCGCATCACTTTGGGGGCGATGAAATAAGTAGTAGTGAAGCACTTGTGTCAATGTAATCGACATACACCGCCTCTCACGCCTCTTCCACCTTATCTTTACAGCTGTTTCGGATAACTCATGGGTGACTCCATATATCATATGTTTATGGAATATCACGAATTATTATAGATGCGCGAAGCTAAATCACGTTTTCCTCATCAGAAGATTCTGGTTGATTTAATGTTCTCTAACACACTCAATGTATACGTGTGTACGTATATATGCATACGTATACACACACACGCACATACGCACACACATACAAGATAGATAGATTGATAGATAGATAGATAAGGTAGATAGATAGATAGATAAAGAGAGAGAGAGAGAAAGAGATAGAGAGAGAGAGAGAGATAGGGTGGTACATATATACATACGCATATCATTTAAGGTACAATCAGCTACTGGTATATTACACAGAGCATAATTCGTTTACGTACATTGCTTAATTGGTGCTTAAAGATCGAGTTAGCTGTTTATAAACTATCTTTATAGAAGGTCGACTTTGAAATACACGTGTGGTGTCCATTGAATCGACAATTTCAGGGTATTTAATAGACTTCTATTAACGGCAGGTCAACATGTTCAGGTTGTATGTTCCGGCTTTATCGATTTTCACGTAAACTCTATCGATCTAGTCGATATCTTCAGATGTCTACAATGCAATCAATATAAACA
Organism: Octopus sinensis; assembly: GCF_006345805.1. Classification (NCBI taxonomy): domain Eukaryota; kingdom Metazoa; phylum Mollusca; class Cephalopoda; order Octopoda; family Octopodidae; genus Octopus; species Octopus sinensis. Next base: position 59,412,953 of record NC_043011.1, on the reverse strand, counting down.
CTTTCTAAGTGTCGCTGTCAAATCGACATCGTCCGACAATTGTGCCTATATAATCAACGATTAAACTCCATCTTATATAGACATATATGTGCGTGTGTGTTTTTATAGACATTTATATATATTCATATATATATATTTAACAATTACACACTACATCTATAATTTATTGCCTATTCTTCCGGTGTATCAATTTGTGAGTTGTCAATGTGTTAATTACAATATGTAAATTTATGTAAATATATACATATTAGATATTCGTATACGTTCCTATGCAATTGTAAATATCTAAGAGGAAAAGCTCGCAAACTGAAAGAGCGAATCATATATAAGAAACAGTGCGATATATATATATATATATGTATATATATGTATGCAATTATACCGGCTATTGACAAGAGCGTAATTAATAATAATAATAATAATTGAAGAACAATGTGGGGTCTGTAGCTCAATATTTTATCTTTCCTTGAAATCTTATAAGACATGCTTAAACGAATTAATACTTTTATATGAATATAAATTACTGCGTGCAAGTGGGCAAACGTCGTAAATCTAAAATTTATCTCCTCCGCACTCGAAGAGCGTGCCGAAAGTTCAACCCATTTTAATTCATTTCAATTAGTTGTCGCTGTACATACACATTGGAGGTAAATTACATTTGCAATTTGAAACAGCAACGTGAGGTCATTAATTAGAGAGTAACTCGAGTAAGGCAAATAAATGAGGGAACAGAAATTGAAAGATGCTTAAATACAATACACACACACACACACACACACACACACACACACACACACAACACACACACACACACACACACATATATATATATATATATGCATGCAGACGTAAATACATACATACGTAAATACATACATACATACATACATACATATATATACATATATATATATGTATACATATACATATATATGTCTATATATGTATATACATATGGAGGCGCAATGGCCCACTGGTTAGGGCAGTGGACTCGCGGTCGTAGGATCGCAGTTTCGATTCCCAAACCGGGTGTTGTGAGTATTTATTGAGCGAAAACACCTAAAGCTCGACGAGGCTACGACAAGGGTGGTGGTGACCCCTGCTGTACTCTGATAGCCTGTTCGGTCTCGGTGATCACGGATATATACATATACATACACATACAAAACATACACACACATGCATACTTATACATATGCATATGTAAGCATATATGTACGTGTATGCATGTATATATGTATAAATATATACACATCTAAATTCATAAAGTCAATTACATTATGCATACATATATACACATATTTATTGGCATAAACGTATACATATTTACATATATGTGTGTTAACACACACACGCACACTTATGTATGCATATACATAGATGCACACGAATACACACAATCATATATATATATATATATATATATATATATATATATATAATATATATATATATATGCATGCAGACGTAAATACATACATACGTAAATACATACATACATACATACATACATATATACATATATATATATGTATACATATACATATATATGTATATATATGTATATACATATGGAGGCGCAATGGCCCACTGGTTAGGGCAGTGGACTCGCGGTCGTAGGATCGCAGTTTCGATTCCCAAACCGGGTGTTGTGAGTATTTATTGAGCGAAAACACCTAAAGCTCGACGAGGCTACGACAAGGGTGGTGGTGACCCCTGCTGTACTCTGATAGCCTGGTCGGTCTCGGTGATCACGGATATATACATATACATACACATACAAAACATACACACACATGCATACTTATACATATGCATATGTAAGCATATATGTACGTGTATGCATGTATATATGTATAAATATATACGCATCTAAATTCATAAAGTCAATTACATTATGCATACATATATACACATATTTATTGGCATAAACGTATACATATTTACATATATGTGTGTTAACACACACACGCACACTTATGTATGCATATACATAGATGCACACGAATACACACAATCATATATATATATATATATAATATATATATATATATATATACATATATACACGCGAGTACACATGGAATGCAGTGTGAATAAAAGTTAATTATTTAACTAATCTGTCTCAGTACCTTGTTTCGTGACACGAGGGATCTTATTTAAAAGAAAGTTTATAATAAATTTGACTGTATTTTTTTTGTATTGAGCACACGAATTCGTAAATGTCTTGTTGTTTTTCCCTGGAATTTCTTCAATGCAGTAATTCCGAAATTAGCACACGCTTGCACCCACGCACTCACGCACACATACACACATACTGCGCACATATAAGCACACACACGACACTTAAGGATCAAAGTACTAATTGGTATATGCAATTATTTAACGTTTTTTCTCTTAATTGGAAGAGATATACAAACACCTACCGAAAGCTGTTCGAGACCATAGAAGACAAGGGGAGACGGACTTAAGAAAGAAATATTGAATCACTTGAAATAAAATCTTCGAAACGCAAAGAAAGCATAACTGTGGCTTAATGGCAACGGGGTAACAAGTGAGGACATGATTTTGTCTACTAGATATATATTTTATATTTTCCTGCTTCGGTCATTGGATTGTGGCCATGCTGGAAATCAACCTTAAAGGGACATAAGTGATCCCAGTATTTAGTTTAAATTCGGTGCTCATTATATCGTTCACGTTTGCCAAGCGATGAAATCAGGGGGCACAAGGACCCCACATATACACACACACACAAACACACACATATATATACATACATAAACATATATACGACGGGCTTCTTTCAGTTTCCGTCTACCAAATTCACTCACAAGGTTTGGTCGGCCCGAGGCTATAGTCGAAGACACTTGCCCAAAGACACTTACCCAAAGTGCCACGCAGTGGGATTGAACCCGAAACCATGTGGTTGGTAAGCAAGCTACTTACCACACAGCCACTCCTGCGCCTATATATATATATATATATATATATATATATACTGTATGGTGGCTTCCACGCAGTTTCGTCAACGAAATCGATTCCCATTACATCGGTAGGCCGGGCGTTACAGATGGCGTTACAGATGGGATCCCAACTAGAAACCGCAAGGCTTCAAACGAGTTTTGGCCAACGTAATTTACATAATTGAAAAGTAATAAAATCAACGAAGGGTAATAAACGTAATATTAGCAGGTTTTTCAACGAATATGCGAAAGCATGATATACTAAATGAGTAAGATAATTAAAAAAAGAACAATCTTCGTCGACTCAGTATGGTGGATAAATTTAATCGACCGATATACGTCTTTATATGTGTTTCGCTATAAAGAGTAACCTGTCTCCTAAGTGTGTAAATTGAATTTCTGAGATAAATGCTTAATTTCTCGAATTCTTTTTTCCTTTCCTCTTTTAGAGTCGTTAAAAATTGCTTCCAAGTTCTTGTTAACTTTCTACGACTGCAAAGAGAAAGTTTGGCTTATTATTTGTTTTGATCATAGATATAAGCATACACACGAATATGTGTGTATACATACATAAATATATCCACATATGTGTTTATACCAATATATATATATATATATATATATATATGTGTGTGTGTGTGTGTGTGTGTGTGACTGCATTAAGCACTGATGTGTATACATACAAAAGTGTTAGCAATTCATATATGCTTTGAGATGTCCGACGGCTAAGAAAACTGTTCACTGTATTTTATGAAGGATAAAAATTTTTGCTGTAAGAAAAATACACCCAGTCAGCTCTCAGTGATATCCAACCAAGCTGTTGAAAGCAAGCCTTGGGGAGGGCCAGTTGTGTGTTTGTGTATGTTTTGTAGATACAGGAGGGCTGTTTACCAAATATTTCCCCTGACCCACTTCCAGTTACTGCAGGAAACGGAACTTGTACAGGTATAATCAAAAATGTGCCTACATGTCACTTTGTAAATTGTAGGTTTCCACTAGAATTCGTTTCTCTTTTGCGGCTGCAGAAGTCGACTAAGGTGTTATAATGAATGCAGATCAGTACTCATGTTGTTTTACTCGAAATGTCGTAAACCAAACGAGATGAAAGAAGTTTATGGTGACGATGCACCATCATACGACATAGTCAAGCACTGGCATCGTCAGTTCAAGTGTGGTCAGAATTCGGTGGTAACTGCTCCTATTCCTGGACGACCACGTTCCGCCATTGATGACAACACCATTCATAATTTGGAAGCCACCATTTTGGAGAATAACCGAGTAACTATTCGGCAACTTGTCCAAGAAATGAAGATAAGTGCAGAGCCCGTGGAAAATAACTTATTCACAAACACTTGCACGTGTAGAAGTTGTCTGCATGGTGGATTCCCGGGATGTTAAAATCTTTTCAGAAGCAGGTACGAGTTCATTGCTCCCAGGCTTTTTCGCGATGTGTATATATATACTTTTTCAACAGGATGAAACATGTGTCCATCAATATGATCCTGAGACTAAAGTCCACTCAGACCAATGGAAGCATGATAACTAACCACTTCTCAAGAAGAATCGTGTCCAACCCTCAGTAGACAAGGTGATGCTTACAGTCTTTTGGAACTAGTGTGGAGTAGTGACAATTGGTTTTCTCGCAAAAAATAATACAATTAACGTGGCATATTATGCTTCCCTGCGGCAAAAATTTTGGGACGCCATCAAAGCAGAGAGGCGTGCCATGATGACCAAAAGAGCCTGTCGTATGTATATATATATGTTGCGTGTGTGTTTCTTTGTGTCTGTGTTTGTCCCCGTAGTTTAGCGCAAGAGACCGATAGAGTAAGTACCAGGCTTTAGAACGTAATTATTGGGGTCGATACATTCGACTAAAATTTCAAGGTCGTGCCCCAGCATGACCATAGTCAATTGACTGAAACAAATAAAAGATAAAAGAGGAAAGAACAATATTATTATTATTATTATTATTATTATTATTATTATTATTGAGAGAGGGGCGCAAGCCGTCAAAGTGACACTGGGATACAAATAAACGAAGCCCAATACACCCATCATGACTACCCGTTTGATAAGGGTACACCAGGCACATGCATCGCAGCCATATTTGCAAGACATAGTGATCTCATATCAAGATAAACAGCGCATGACCTTGCAGGTTGGGCCCAGTTAGAATTTTCTTCAGGTGAGTAGCCTATCCCGCTCAAAAAGTCTTTGAATAAGGTTTGCAGCCTACGGTACCATGCTACCCGTTCTTTTCAGCTATCTAATACTTTCCTGATTATTCTCGCCATGCTAAGGAAGCAAACTTTTTGTAACAGTTCTACTGGGCACTCTATTCCAATTTCCTTTATATTCCTCTTGATGCCTCCTGATACTTTCCCCAAAGACACAACAACAATTGACACTATCTTCACCTTCTTCATTTTCCATAGTCGGGCTATTTCTTATCTCTGAGGGTTGTATTTATCAGTCTTTTCGCCTTCCTTCTTGACTATTCGTGGGTCAAAGGTGCATGCAGCATCAACTATACGGCATATGCGGTGTAATGTGTCCATCACCAGTAGGTCCGGTCTGTTATGCTTTAACACCTGATCTGTTTGGATTGGGAAATCCCAGAGGCTTTTGCTAGTCTTCGATTGCGCCAGTCTCTGTGGTTTGTGCTGAGGCCACGTCTTGCCTCTCTCTAGCCCTCACTTTTCGCACAGTTTCTAATGTAGCATTTTCTTTACCTAATCGTGTCACCACAGCTTGTAGTGGTTTTGGACAAGTTTTGGGCATTCGTTCGCGATAAGGAAATTGGTTATTATTATTATTACTATTATATCATCATCATCATCATCATTATTATTATTATTATTATTATTATTATTATTATTATTATTATTATCAATATTATTATTATTATTATTATCAATTTTAATATTATTATTATTATTATGAATATTATTATTATTATGACTATTATTATTATTATTATCAATATTATTATTATTATTATTATTACCATTGCTGCTGCTGCTACTACTACTACTACTATATAATCTAAAATATGCAATGTGCGTCGAAGGAAACACATATGTATTGTTAGCGATTAATGCCGATGGCTAAGGCCCCGACTTTTGGTCGCGTAACTGAACTTTTACCTAGCATAAACGGAGATTCGCCGGCTTTTATGAAGCATGCACCGATTCACAAATCATAAATAGCGACAACTCTCTGCGGCCCATATATATATATATATATATATATATATATATATATATATACCTGCACACAAAAGTGCAGTAAGAGTTTGTGAATTCTGTATCCTATATTATAGGCATCCATCGTATATTGGAACTGGGAACCTTTCATTTTATTCCGTTATTCTATGGATAATAGTTTGTAGCGTTATTCTGATAAAAAACTAAATACCTTTTGCTGAAGTTCCATGCAAACAACACTGTATTGTGTATAGAATATTACGAAAAAAGAAATCGAAAATAAGAGGGAAATAATATGTTTGGAAAGTATACAAATTACCACAGGAATTGTGAATAACCTATTATTTTCTTAGATTTATCCGTTATACATTTCGCACTTTTAGGATTTCTTTGAAACTATAGAATATGATGCATTTAGCTCTACGTAACGTGGATGTTTCTTCATCCCATTATTCCTAAAAAAAAATTAAAAATCAGATGCCATTGCGAGAACAATAAGAACCAAGGTGGAATATTCTGCTTCATGGTTCAACTTGCTAGAAATAGTAGCTAAATCACCTTAAAATTCCGACTATTACTCTACAGTAAAGGTATGAAATGTTGGGGTCGGGGTCTAACTAATTAGCGCGCGCTCCGCCCCCTCCGTTCAGCTGATAATTATTTTATCGATCTCGAAGGTCGAAAGGCAAAGTCGACCAATGCAGAATTTGAATTCAGAACCCAAAACAGACAAAATGCCCCTAATTATTGTGCCCGGCGGGCTAACCATTCTGCCAGCTCGCCTTCTCTCTGTCTACTATAATATTATGTCCGATAGGCAAACGGTCGAAATGGCCAAGCCTGACAATGTTTGTTTTTCAGCATAATTCTGTTCTTATAGATCTGTACATGTGTTAAAATAGAACAGCAAGCGAATGTAAGGCGATTGGTTTGTTTGGATCGCAGTAACATGGCTGAGCGCCTTGAGTAAAGATTTTCTCTAAAATCCTCGGTTCGATCTTCCAAGTTATCAGAAGTTACCCGAAATTACTCGAAGTTATCCGAAGTAGTATCGACAGCAACAATACGGAAACTCACCATGTGAATTTTTGCCTGATCTTCAGTGATACTTTTATGATCCAAATGGGACACATGAAACTAGTATTTGTTTGCTTAACTGGCTGAATATAATACTCAAAACATTCCCTACTGCAAATGTTATAGTCTCTGAACAAAAGCCACATTGCAGAAATGTTGTCTTAGGTGGACCATGTTTTAGAAAATAAACGGAAGAGAGTGAGTCTTTAAAATTGGAGAATGAGTTTTCTCATAGTTGGGATCTGCACAATGAGGATTGTCCTGGTGCTAAACAACAAGAAAAACAGCAAAAAGAAAAAAAGAGACCAACGATGAAGGTTTTCAGATATAGGCACAAGGCCTGAAGGATGAGGGTGTTAGTCAATGCCATCGACCGTCGTATTTTTCTGGTAGTTTAATCCATCGACCCCGGAGAAATGAAACGCAGAGGCAACCCTCAAGGGATTTGAATTGAAAGTGTGAAGTCTAGGAAGAAATGCTGCACGAAAACGTGAAGTGTAGGAGGAAGAAGTAATTCTGCACGAACGATTATAGCAATCCTCTTCCTCAAAACCACAGTGGTAAACTTCTAATGAAACAGTCGACCTGTTTCGAAATAGGTGTAAAACCTTCCTCAAACCCCGCCCTATATTCTTAAACTGGCGAATTGTTCACTGAAAGTTGAACCCTTGAATTTATGCCCGCGGAGAATATATGCAGTTCTGGTGAATGATGAATAAATGAATAGGAAAGGTTAATAACACACACACATATACACACACACACACAAAGTCTATGCTTTAGAGAACGCATTACGATTAAAATGTTTAGTGAGCTGTTATTGCTTTTAATGGTATTGCCGTTTAAAATTCGATACTTTGTGCTTTCTATGTTTTCCCAGTCTACCTATGGTTTTCTCATTTCAAAGTAGCTGGATATTTCGCAAATTAAGTGTAACATAACTTATTGGGTGACACCAGAAAAGCTACCGGCATCAAATTCTAAATGGCAACATTAAAAGATTGCCGTAAGTCACTATGGAATTGAAACTTTACTCTCTATTGAGCTAAATTTCTACTAGAGATAGAATTAGTGTACTTTTATCTACTGGCACTTATTTTGATCAAACAGCATGGTTTGGAACTATATTAAGGGAATATAAGCCTCGGCTTTTGACAATCTACCGTCCGAATGCACCATTTTCTTGTAACATTCTTCTTTTTCTATTTTGGCGATTCCTGTAATTTATAGGTTTAACTTTGTAACTCTGGTTACAGCACCGATGTTGCAGATAGAGCCAGGATTAAGGTAAGTATATTCAGTTTATCAGTTAGAGCAAAAAGTTGTCCATATATCAAAGACTAAAATGCTTGGTATATAATGCCAAATGAACTGATTAGCGGAGCAACCCGTCTTAATCTTCGTAAGCATCTGTAATAGATTTCATGTTGTGTGATGCATTTAAAAACCGTATCTATTGTTTTGCATTATTGCATGTGTTGTGCTGTTCTTACATATTTTAAAGCTTTGTTTATCAGCACAGTAGAACCACAAGAGAAAAGAGGAGTTATATTCAGAAGACAAGTACCTGATGAAGGATGGCCATAAATATGGAGACAGCAATCTTAAAAGTTTTGTGATTTATGCCTCAGATGATTGCTTTCTTAGTCATACACGCAAAGAACAAATAAGAAATAGAGTAACCGAAGTACCTTTTTCTTAAAAAATGTAAGAAAGAAAATGAAACGAGGCGTATATCATGTATAGATTGTTTTCCTTCGGCAGGATGAGTAACCGAGTTGTACTTCCTGAATTCTTTTCATGTTCTGCAGTTTACAATATAGCAATAACAACGCCATTCCATCAGAATTATGAACATATATAAGAAAAAAACAAGCAAAGAAAAACAAACATTAGAAACAAGCAAAAGCCAGCAATAATTAAAATTCGTCCACATACTTTTTTAAGAACATTTGCTAGTAATTTTGTAAGTATTAAAATTGTTTACCACCGATGGAAAAAATAAAAATAAAATGAATAAAAAAAGGACACTGCGAGTAAAATCTTTCTTGTGTCTCTGAATATCCAGAGACTGGAAAGGTTTGTCAGTCCTTATTTGAATATCTACATAATGGGAGCATTCTTGGATAAACCAAGGCATATTTCTTTCCAAGGTATAACATACCTTTCATCTATTTCGATTGTTGATGCTGGAACCATCCGCTGAAAGCAGAATTGTTGGAAGCACTATTCTTCGTTTTGGTTTGATGCAACCACGAAGAATGTAACAATGCACAATTCATGATGCTTTGTGGTTTTTTCGGATGAAATTCCTGTAAAAATTGTCGAAAATTATTTTTTTGGGTTCTGTCGGAGAATAACCAACAGAAGAATTCATCTTCAGTTCGCTCAGCGAATACATGGAAACAGGGAGCCAATATGTAGCTGCCATAGGAGTTAATGATGCAACATTGATGAAGGAAAAGACGCCATTTCTAGCATGAACGAAAAATATCAGAGTTGCACCAATAGTTTATATTGTTGTTTACGCTAGGAATCATTCATTGTCAAAAACAGATCAATCGTTGAAATGCCCAGCAGAATAATTATGAATAATTGTTGCATGACATAAAAATGATCGGCGCTAGTCACCTCCACAAAAGACAAAATTTGACACCTTTCAAAACAAATAAATGATAAGCCTGAAGATCAAATGGTTTGCCTTGAGTATTCCGAGATAAAATGCTTATCATGTGAAAATGTCGTTTAAAGATTATTACCCTGAAAACTGCATTCTGAAAATTTTTACTGAGTAAGGTGATGCGGAAATAATGTATTTGATCGACGGTTTTTGTGTTAGCTGGCTTTTATATTTGAATATTTAAGACGATTGAGGTTGTCACTTCAGAGTAGAAAAACCGATATCTTTGATGTCTTTGGGAGAAATAAGTTATTTGAAACGAAAGATCATCAAAAACCAAGTGCGATATAGAAAGCGTTTGGTATAGGGATGTTTATAAAGTTAATTTACCCATTTCCAACATGTAGAAAAAGGTCAGCAGTATGTGTGGGTAAGAAAAAAACAACATGAAATAAAAAAAGGGAAACAAAACCCACAAGGGAACATAATTTCTTTCTCCCTTACAGTTGTTATTAAAACAGTTTGAAATAATTTTCTTCGAAAGCATTTGAAGGTGCTGGAAAGAATCACATGTAGATGATTAATTGTCTCATCATTAGCGACATCAGATATGAAGAGTAGAGTCGATGGCACTTCGTTACAACTTCACTCATAAATCATTTTTTGAGACAGTTGAGTGGTGTGTCAGTTCTTCCTTTTACTGAATACATAATAATAATTAAAACATAAAGAGCCCTCAACTACGACAACGATGATAACAACTTTACTTCTGCGCGAAAAAGAAGTGACCCTCGCCGCAGCTCATGAAATTCTATTTACATGCTTTGCTTCAATAATGTAGATCGATGTGACGAAGCTAAAGTGAACCTCACTTTCAAAAGCTTAAAAGAAGAGTACAAAAATATCCTAGTCATTGATAATAATGGCTTGAAATTCTGGGATAGGGCAAGCAATTTCGTGTGTGGGGTTGGGTGAGTCGACTGCATCCATCTCACTTATTTGTATTGGCGTCAAATGGTACAAAGTCGACCTCGGTGGAGTATGAATACAAAACGTAAAACCGGACGAAGTGCCGCTTTATATTGTGCTCGGTGCGGTAATAATTCTGTCATCTCGACGCCTTCGTGTCAATGATAACAATAAAAAACATAGAAATATGATAGTTAAAACTATACAGTTTGTCATTTATTTATGGGTTATTTATGGTAAATGCACAATAAAAAATGCTTTTTTTTCTTCGAATCTGATTCTAAAAATGTTGTTTACTAACTAAAATTTCCGTAAACTAGAAAACTTCTGATACTGTTTCAGCTCTTAGGCTTTTTGTCACTCTCTTTTCATCTCTTTTACATATTTTTAGGATGTTCAAAAAGTTCAATAAAATAAACATCAAAGAAATTAATTAATTCATGGTTTTCTTCTTTCGTGCAACAAAATTAATTATATATAAAAGTATACACAAATGACTATAAGACGAAACTTGTCATTCCACCACCATCAAAAAGAAGAAAACAAAAAGAAAAAAGAAAAAAAACAACAAACAGTACAAAAGGTAATTTAGTCGCAGGTGAACGAAAATTTTGTGATAAACACTCGAGGGAGAATAACACTTGACATCGTCAGTAAAAAGTTGAGAAAGCGTTGTTTTAATATACTGAAATTGAAAAGAGAAAGTGAAGGAATAGTCTGTTAAATGGAATAACATGAATAATTCAAAGAGACAGCGTTTCTAATAAAGAAATAAAAGAGACAGCGTTTCTATACGAATGTTATCTATACTGGTAAACAATCTTATAAGGGACGGTGTATGTTTAAATTTTGGTCCATAGTAAGGACTCTACCGCTGATAAGGCCTGTTACTTTGAATATTTCAATGAGAAGAAGAAAACCTTAATACTTACAATAATGTATTTCCTTTAAGATATTTGTGATTTTAGTTTAACATGAACATTTGCAATTCCTGATTGTTTGCCTAAAGAGATTCACTCGGTTGAATTATAAACACGAACATCCGTGAAAAACACAAACAACAGCGATGTCAACATTAGCTTCATACTAACAGACTGTATCGTATATCAGACTAAAGGAAGATTCATATCGCCAACTCCAGGAAATATAGTTATATAGATGAAGAACAAAATAATATCGAAAGATAATTATTCCACAGTCAATTTAAAATATTTCTACCCACAACAAAACATCTAAAGCACAATAATCCAAGCGAATTAATTATTATTAATATTGTCGATGTAAATAAATATCCTTTCTAATTTTTGGCACATGGCCCGCAATTTTTAGGGAAAAGGGAAGTCATTTCTTTCTATGCCAAGTACTCAACTGGTAATTATTTCAAAAGTGAAATCAGAACATAATAAACTGGATGAAATATCGCTAAGCATTTTGTCGGATGAATTGACTATTCTGCCAGCCTGGGGCCTCCCAATAACGATTGATAGCAGAGAGTAAAACACTAATATGAGACTCTAAATGGCCCATAAGATTAATAACATTAAGTCTGGCGGTCATTTTAATTGCAGTGGATTTCTTAATATACACATTTCTCCTTTTAGTATAGAGTCTAAGATACTGAAACAAACGGACAACATTAATCTAATTAATTGCCTATAGAGATGCAGGATCGGCAGCGTGGTTAGCGAACTCATTTTGCATTTGGCAATTGGACTGTTTTGTGTTCTGTGCTACGCCGTATCACATTGGATAAAACTTTAGAGATTTTCGCTATGTGCATATATATATATATATATATATATATAGATATATATATATATATATATATATATATAATATTTTATAATTACGAGTATAATTATAATTAGGGTTCAGCAAAGATTTGCTTTACCACATACCGAAGTTTAGAAATAGCAGCCAAGAACCTTAGCTATTTCTTCTACTATAAGAAAAGACACCCGGACAAAACAAAATACTCGAAATTATACTCGTAATTATAAAATATTGTTTAAGTTTACCGAAAAATGATCCTTTTTCATGCCGAATTCTACGTGGTGGAATTATTAATTACTAGTTGATTAATTAATTTTACCCTTTATGATATATATATATATATATATATATATATATATATATATATTATATATATATATATATATATATATGTATATATATATATATGTATATATATATATATATATGTATATATATATATATGTATGTATGTATCGTTATATATGTGTGCCTGTTCTTGTTCAATCTCCAACGTTTGGTGGGATTGGTTTGTTTACGTCAGCATCACCACAGTTCTATTAGTGGCATTAATAAAACATACAAAGCCAATCTATAGGTCAGCCTAGTCTAAATATCGTCGCGATATTCCTGCAAGCCATAATGAGTATTAGTAACATAGTGAAAGTAATATAACTTTCCAAATACCAAGTAGAAGTGGGAGTAAGTATGTCTGTTGGTTTAATGAAAATCTTTTAATAATCTTGAATATGCCCATTAACTCACTTTAGACATAAATTTCAAAACATATATTTTAATTTCTATAATGCAACTCATTCTGGAAAGCTCTGTTATTATTGGACATCACCAAATTTTTAAGCACTTAATATTAATAAATATTTTATTTCTGTCTGAGATTGAATATCTTTATACGAATGTTTATAACAGAAAGGCACTTATATCCATTCGCTATTCACTAAATTAAAAGCTATTTTTCTTACACGTGTATTACTATGTTGGTTCCTAAAAATACCTGTGTATAGGTATATGTATCACTGTCTGGACACACTCACATAAGTATATATCTATGTGTATATGTGTACACGTAGTTGATAGAAGGAGAGCATGTATAAGTCTATGTATATCTACAAGTGTGTATATATTTCCGATATTCATGACTGTCACTGCAATACAAATATAACACACATGATAAAAGCATCTATTGTTGAGGTTTGCTGCAACAAAAATATACCTCAATGCAAAGAGTTACTATATATCAATGGTATTCTGATATTCAAAACGATTCACCTGATCTTATCTGTTAAAAATTATTCCACATGAAGAATTGACATTTCAAAAACGAAAGTCAGACATTATTCGCAATGTACTTATATTAATTTTCTATTGTTGGGAAATTTATTTGCGTGTAGATCACAAGACGTTGTGCACACGCAACGGTTCTCCGTACAATGCAGATTCGAACTTGCGGCGCCAGATATATTTTCAGTGTTGTTACACTAATGCTTGTCCCTCCGTTTTTATGGTTGTTCCAAACAGGATCAGCTTTCAATGATTTGTACTTTTTATCAATTAGTACTTAAAGCACGACAAAAATATTAAAAGTGAGATTATTATATTTTTCAACATAGTTCTTCCCTTTTGAATCCAGTATATCGTCGCAGAAACTTACTTATGCTCGCAAACGAAAAAAAATACAAGAAAATATTTCATTGATCGGTACCACTTCCGTTACTCTTTCGAGTAGTGTCCTTGAGCAGAACAAATAGTTGAGTAACCAATGGTTGACTATATGGAAGATGTCCGAATAGCACACATTCTACAGCATAGATGGCAGCACAAGAATAGGCTTTGTCGGCTATTGAGAAATTTGTCAACACATTGTCTGGCTGATCGTGGCGAGAAATAACGATTGCCAAGGTTTGTTGAAAAGTCTTGAGAAATTTTAGATCCTGTTGGACTTTCAGCTCAACGCCACAACCTCCTCTCCACCAAAGAAAACAAGCAAAAGAAAAACAAAACAGATTATTGAACGCCCTTCATGTTTGTAGCAAAACGGAAGTCGAACGGTGAGTGATAACGTAATTACAACCGAGGCTTCTGAAAGTCTTCTCTGTAGGGAACAGAAGCCCACGTATGTTGTCTCGTGTGTAGCTAATTTTCTCGTCAATGGCTGAATATTATCAGTGTATTGTGGATAGGTAATGACTTAGCTTAGTATTACAGTAATGAAAGAAATGAATGTGAAAAGACTGGATTTGATTTGATAAAGATCTTCATTTCCCATTAGAATATCTTATATAATTTAAGGGAATCCTATCATATTATGCTAATGAATCCTAGTGTATTCTAGTCGTTTATGCACTGACAAGATCAAGAGAACATTATGACAAAGAATCGGTATTCAGAAGAAGCTGATTCATATATATATAAAACACATGGCCGATTATTTTCTAGTGAATATTGTGATGAAAAACAGGATGTGCTCATTGCATGTAAAAAGATAGATATATTTATCATCACATACAATTATCAATTAAAAAGTTGGTAAGTTTTTCTCTTATTGCGAAACATCAAATGTGATCTATTTCAACGTGGATCAGAATATCCAATTTCCATCTAATAACGGCCAACAATGGACTCTCAAAGGCATTGGTACAACTCACAACCGTTGGTTCTCAGGATTAATATGACAAAAGAAACAGCCAGTGCATATTGACTGTGTAGTGCATGAGATATTATTATGGCTGGACGAGGAGGTGTTATTATGGGGTGGACGAGGAAAAGATCACGTAGTTTCGTCATAAATGTACGTGCAAGTAAGGCTTGAGATTATGCTTGATAAAGCATACAGCTTCAGAGAACTGCTGAAAATGATTTCTTTATAGTTAGACATAAATAGCAAAAGAAAAATAGATAAGAATGAGTTACTTCGGCGATGGACCAGGTAAAGATAAGCAATTTTAAAGTACTATTGATAGGAAATGCGGATGGAAAAATCTATTGGCTAGAAAAGATGAAAGATTTATGATCATTGGTATGGTAGTAAGATTACCCCAAGTATTATCACATGATTTATCAAAGTCTGTGTGATAATGCTAACAGGTTCTTGAAGGATATCTGCGTTAACAATATATTACTTGCTCGTGAAAGTAAGACAACAATCGAAATATATGCAACAGATTAGAAATAAAATAACAATGCCAGGAAGAAGAAAGTGAACGGTTTCTGGAAAGAGAACCTAAAGCATAAAAAGGAAAAATGGAATAGGAAAGAAATGAAAATAGCTTTCAGGGAAGAGACAATGCTGCGAAAACTATTTTCTATTGGGAGAAATTCACCCTAAATTTAAATCGTGTGGAACTGACACCAAGCAGGAATACTTATATTGGAAATAGAAAAAAGGACATTCTGCCAATAATTTTCCATTAAATGGGATCTTACAAATTCCTTGAAACTGTCCAGGGAATAATATAATAAGAGGAGAATTACAATAGTAACAAAAGTCTTAAATATATTTACAAAAGGGATATGTCATAGTGTTTCTTATATGCACACAAGTAATAGGGCAAGACATAAAGTAGGAAAAATAGACGTTGGAAATGGAGGATGTCTTCGAAATGAAAGAGGGGCGTTGCGACAAATTATAAAAGAAAATTAATTACTAATATACAAGAGTCAAGAGTATCTATCTGAATAGTATAAGAGCAATTAATGATTTCTTTTCGCTCACGGTTAGATAATGTGTAGCGGAAAGATATAAGAGACAATTACTTGATTGGCATTGCTACTGGTCCTAACTAAAAGATAAAGTAATTTTGGTGGAATTTCAATGAATAATGGATGTAGATATAACTGGATATCTGAAGATATTTTAACCTGGAACTTCAACACTTTATACGAAATACGAATACTGGAAGTACAAAGATAAGGATCTTATTTATTTATATCAAAAGCAGTGATTTGACAATTGATAGCATTAACGCAAAAGGGATTTACTTGACATGACTAAAGAGGATAGAAAAACAGATATGAGTTGTTCCGAAATTGAATTGGATGATAAATACGAAAATAATTTATCTTTCTTTTGATACGTGACTTCGATACATTGAACTCTGAGTTAACTCCTATCTAAGCGAAACACTTCAATATGTCAAACTTTCTAAGGGGTTAAGTTCATCCATGGAAACCTGCAACATTGCATTTCATTAGAAAGAATAATAATGTTTTAGATCCGGGCAACGGCTTTTCTTTATCATTTATTTCTAATATCTCAAGCGACATGACCCTAACTGACCACCTCTCCTTTACTCTGCCTGCCTCTTCTTAGTAACCATCGGTAGGGTTTCTGCAGAACCACCAGTCTACAAGAGATATACTCTAAGGATTTTTTTTTCTTTCAAAATTTTTATAAATCGTATACTGTTATCTTTTTTATCGAAACAGTTTTCAATGACAAACTTTCCATCCTGCGGGATTTATTAATCATATATATACTCGATGGGTCAGATATTTCCAGTTGAACACCATATTTGGTATCATCGGAACTCTCTTCGATCCACAATTTATCAATATCAGTTTATAGCGAGGTTCAGATGTGTCTACCAAGCTTTTCTGGCAGTATATTAGTGGGTTTTAAAATATGAATTGGATTTAACCTGTTGTTAAGCCAAAAAGTCTCATTGTTACGACACAGGCCTGTACGTTATATATCTTGAAATACTTTATTATTCTAAGCCACTAATAGCACATAGTAGATTGAATATTCATCTGCAACTGACCGGCTAACAATGACCTGTTCAAAATTTTTATACCGTTTAAAATTACTGAGGGGAGGTATTGGCTTTATAAACATTTGTAGTACTAGCCTTTACTGTTTAGATGTGATTTTGAGTGCAACTTTCAAGTGACCATGGAAGTCTCTCGACCGTAGCATTCGGAGACTGAAAATTATAAGCGAACAACTATAAGAAATGAAATACACAGCTAAAAATGTAAATAAAACTTTTTAAACACCACATCAATTATAAAATGTAATAAAAGGTATGGCGGAAAAAGAACGTCTGCATCTAATATCTCAAAGACTGGAAAGGGAGCTGGTAAGTTCAAAACCATGATGAGAATGCCAAAAGTTAGACATCATAAAAGAATTCTCCCTGCATGGAATAAATAACATTCACTCGTCATAAACTCTTATAAACTTATTATGAAAGAGAAAATTAGATAAGACAGTGATTGGCTATTTCACTCAAGCAAACTGAGTTTTTCGTTTGCCAGATTTGGGCTATATGACACTGATAGACTGTAGCTACGTCGAAATACCTTGGGTGTTGTTCTCAGGATCACTTTTGCTAGGATTACGTTTCGCTAAGCTCTCAAGTATATTGTGATATTTAACACTATACGTATTTAAAGGGATTTCTACCCGACAAATACCTCAGCACATAAAGACGCTTACGTTACGTATGCGTATTATTATGTTTCTGTACATGTATGTATATATGTAGATACGTTTGTTGTGTGTGTGTGTGTGGGGGGGATATACGTAGAAACAATTACATCAGCAGAAACCCTGAGGGTATTTGGCTAATATGATACTCTGCAGGAACTGCTATGCTTCTCACAATCTATCAACCAGACAATAAAACAGGCAATGCAATATTGACCAGTTAATTTATGATATTAAGCGCTCAGCAATTCCGTTGTTCGAAATAACAATACGCTGCACCGCTCAGATATACATTCTTAAATACATATATGTGTGGGAGGGTGCATGTGTGTGAATAAAAAAAATGTATATGTATGTATGTATGTATGTATGTATGTATGTATATGTGTATATAACCTGACACGCATGAAAGCTTGTTTTATTTGATAATATTAGAACACTATTGAATTACTCTGTAGCATGGAGGATATCACGACTGATCCCTTACTTTGCGAAGATGGCATTTTGCAGAGGCGTTTCCTTGCCTGAAAGAAACCAGAAGCTAATCGAAATTATTGTTCTGACTGTCATTGTCGTCGCCGTCATCGTCATAATCATCATCATCATCATCATCATCATCCTCATCACCATCATCATCCTCATCACCATCATCATCATCATCGCAATCGTCATCGTCATCATCATCATCATCATCATTATTGTTGTTATTATTATTATTATTATTATTATTATTATTATTATTATTATTATTATTCAGTAGTTTTATTTTTATAGCGTGCTTTCACTTCACTACCGAGCACAGCTCTGTGTGCCTTAGGTATGTGCTGTGATTTGTTGTGATGCTCTGATGGTTATTGTATGGAAAGTGTTCTGCGTAGGATGTGTGCAGTGCCTAGTAGTGCAATTTTCTGTATGTTATATGTGTTTATAAGTCCTGGTGTTTTTTTTCTTGTTATGTATTTGTCTGAATATTTTTTTATCATGCCTAATGCGCCAACTATGATAGGAATTGTTTCTGTTTTCAGATTCCACATTCGAGTTACCTCTATTTCCAGGTCTTTGTATTTTGAAAGTTTCGCCATTTCTGTTAGAGACACGTTGTCATCTGCTGGTATTGATACATCAATTAGAAAGCATTTCTTGTCTTCTTCTTCTTTATCATTATTATTATTATTGTTATTATTATTATTATTATTCCTAAGACGGCGTACTGGCAGAATTGTTAGCAGGCCGGGCGAAAAGCTCAGCGGTATTTCGTCTGCTGCTGCGTTTCTGAGTTGAAATCCCGCCGAGGTCGACTTTGCCTTTCATCCTTTCGGGGTTGATTAAATAAGTACCATTTGAAAGCTGGGAGTCGATGCAATCGACGCATCCCCGCCACACAAAACTGCCCTTGTGACAAAAATTTGAAATAGTTACAATAATTATAATATACTCCTCCTCCCACTCCTCCCCATTCTCCTACTACTACTACTGATACTGCTACTGCTACTACTACTAATAATAATAATGATAATAATAATAATAGTAATTTGTATTATTATTATTATTATTATTATTATTATTAGCATTCTTGTTGTTGTTATGTAATATTACAGAGACTTCGAAAAGTGAAAATAGAGAAGCCATAGAAGAAGTCAGAAGCCGAATATATTCCTCATAATGGATAGGTTTGCAGTGGTTGAAAAATATACAGAAAATATACGAATGAGATTTTACGAAACACTACCATGCACGAAATGCAACAGATCACACGGACAAAGAGAAGTCTATCTATCTATCTATCTATCTATCTGTCTCTCTCTCTCTATCTATCTATCCATCTAACTATCTATCTATCTTTCTGTCTATCTTTCTGTCTATCTATTTTCTGTCTATCTATCTATCTATCTATCTATCTATCTATCTATCTATCTATCTATCTATCTGTCTGTCTGTATGTCTGTCTGTCTGTCTATATATATATATATATATGTATATTTATCTATCTATCTATTTTTCCTATCTATCTGTCTGCCTATCTGTCTGTCTGTCTTTGTCCCCTCTGTGTTTAGCCCCTTGTGGGTAGTAAAGAAATATCTATCTATCTATATTTCTATTTATGTATGGTTATCTATAACATTGGGAAAAGTTATTCCATATATTCCAGTAGACTAATAGATCTCGTTTCTATTTCCAAGTAAGAAATCGGCAGTAACTTCGAAGCCTCGGGTTATCCAAAGATCATCGAGTGTTTCGACCTTCAACCGTAACGCCCTCCCGTTGGTCAGTCAGTAAATTTGTCCGAATAATTTCCCTTCCTCTCTTCCTAGATTCGAACTTAACTCCTCTCCGTTCTTCCATGACCAGCAAGAGGCTCTTTCTGCTGCCTCACCCATCCTGTAAACATCCACCCTTCGCTCCTTCCTCGCATTCTAATGACTGTAAGCATCCTCCGTACAGACAGAGGCGGGGAATTCCTTGCAGTCAACCACGAATGGGTGTAGCCATGGTTGGCATCCATTCTCCCTGCAATCCTGCAGAAGATTCTCGTACTTAGCACGGCTCACTTGCTAGGCCTAACCCCATCCTCGTTGCCACGAGACTGTAAGCTCGATTAAAATTGTTTTCTTGGTCATTACTGACCACTCAACTATATCTAGCCTCAAGGTTGTTGGGAGTACAATAAATATGAATAGAGTAGAGCTAATCCATTAACAAAAAGAGCTTTCACATTTACCAGTCGAACCCTCGGCGTACGAGATGCTAGCAAGTTTATGGGTTCATCGGAAGGAATTGGGCGCTGTTTCGGGCTTCATTGCGCACCAACCCCGGCAAGCTGTAATGAAGCCCCGGTTGCTAGATTCTAAAATTTAAATATAAAATATAAAATCAATGTACAGATTGAAGCTTCTAAAAGTAATGGATAAAAATCCTTTTCATATTGTGTATCATACGTATGGAAAGGTAGTGAACCATTATAAAAGATAACAATGGCTCAAAGGTAGGAAATATTTAATTCCAACTGCACAGGATTAATGGTGGACTGCAAAACACAAAAATACACAAAAACACACTAAATAAAATGAAATAAAACGTAACGAGGGGTTAGCGTCAACAGCAGCAGACATCGACTTTTCAGTCAACATAAACGAGCATTCGACCACATCATTTCCGGTTGCCTGGCGTTCACAAGGAGACTATATGCACACACGCACACACTCACCCATAT
>NC_043011.1:59366703-59386703 GCF_006345805.1 Octopus sinensis | reverse complement strand
ACAAAATACACACATAAAATATACATTATACGACTTCCAGGACCAAATTGATTTCCTATCAATATTTTTTTAATCACCATCCTCTACGAAGATAAATATATTTTTTTATGTAAGTTCATAGACAACAGCGGATAGACTGGAACTAAGCAGCCAATTAAAAAACGAGAAATCGAAAACAACGGCAGATTAAGCCATGCTTGCAAATAGTTTAAAGTAAGTTTAAATCAAAACACGACAACAAATTAGCTGTTTGTATTTGATTTATAGACACACCTATTGAATTTGTCATTTGTCTAAAACTGAGACAAGTCTCGGTTAACCACAAGGGAGGTAATTAACTCGGCTTGCTTCTTGGAGTGTGATGAGAAATCGAGACAAATCTGAGAAGAATTCCATCAAGTGATTTGTCAAGAGAGACAGCGAAACGACGAAAATCCGACATGAACTCCAAATCTCCAAAAACCACTTGTTCGATACCGTATGACTTCGCTAAAACATTTATGGAAATACGAAAACAAATGCTTGACAAGAGACTTACTATCGCCGGCTTACATCCACGCGCACGCACACACACATATACACACACAATTATACTAACACACAGACACACACATAAACAAACACAAACACACGCACACACACGTATAGATAGAGTATTTAAAGTGGTGTACAAATATTATTTATTAAGAAGAACGAGGCAGTAAGAATTTTGTATAAAGAGTTTGATTGAAAGAACGAAAAGCATTAATAAGAATTATCTACAATACATATACGTTTAAATATTAGTAAGGAGAGACACAAATACGAAAGAAGAAAACAAAGGACCACTGATGCGGTCACAGGAGTGTGACGAAAGAACTCTGGCCGAAATAAGATTAAGATTAATGTAAAAAATAAATATCACTGAAGCAAAATAACACCGAATATATAGTGCGTGTGTTTTTATTGGCTAAACTGGCAATATGACCATTCCGAAATATAACAATACAATATATATATACATATATATATATATATATATATACATATATATATATATATATATATATATATATACATATATATATATACATATATATACATATATATATATACATATATATACATATATATATATATATACATATATATACATATATATATATATACATATATATATATATATACATATATATATATATAACATATATATATATACATATATATATATACATATATATATATATATAATACATATATATATATATATATACATATATATATATATTATACATATATATATACATATACATATATATATACATATATATACATATATATATATACATATATATACATATATATATATACATATATATATACATATATATATATATATATATATACATATATATATATATATATATATATACCATATATATATATATATATATACTATATATATATATATATTATATATATATATATCTATATATATATATATATATATATATATATATATATACATACATATACATATAGACGCAGGAGTGGCTGTGTGGTAAGTAGCTTGTTTACCAGCCACATGGTTCCGGGTTCAGTCCCACTGCGTGGCATCTTGGACAAGTGTCTTCCGCTATAGCCTCGGGTCGACCAAAGCCTTGAGTGGATTTGGTAGACGGAAACTCAAAGAAGCCTGTCGTATATATGTATATATATGTATATATGTGTGTGCGTGTATGTTTGTGTTTGTCCTCCTAGCATTGCTTGACAACCGATGCTGGTGTGTTTACGTCCCCGTCACTTAGCGGTTCGGCAAAAAAGACCGATAGAATAAGTACTGGGCTTACAAAAAATAAGTCCCGGGGTCAAGTTGCTCCACTAAAGGCGGTGCTCCAGCATGGCTGCAGTCAAATGACTGAAACAAGTAAAAGAGTAAAAGATATATATATATGTATGTATGTATGTATATATGTATGTATACATAAAATATGCATGTATTGTTTGTATGAAGGTATGCATGTACATGACGTGGAAAATAAAATAAAAAAGCTAGAATATCAAGTCGATATTCGAAACTTATGACGAATGTTCTGAGAAGATATTAAAACAAAGAAATTGTAACTTACGCATGAACCTCAGCACAAACCTATACAGGCACACGTACAACAATATATAGGCAAGCAATCAACGAGACATACATAGAAACACATTCCGGAATATGATATACATATATATATATATATATATATATATATATATATATATATATATATGATTTAGCGATTTAGTTAGACGCCTTCATCAGGACAACAGGTTATTTTTACTTTCTATTTCGTGTTATTCTTAAAAGCGATGTATGTTGGCAAAATTTCCGACTCGAGTAGAATACGACGAACTACTCCAAATCGTATTTATAGTATACCTGTGAGTGGAGTTGGGACTGGCGAGCTTGTACTGACATAGAGTCGTATAATGTACAATAATGAAGTCAAACTAACCAATGATATTTTAAATGCAATTAATACGAACGTTTCTGAAAACTGCGTAATAAATTAAAATGAATTTCATCTCTTATGAACACTTTACCTCAGTTGAGATATATCTATATATTAGATACATGTATACAGACATACCTGCAAGCATGCGTACATAGATACATACAGACATTTATGTGCGTGTGTTTCGTTTACACTCCGTAACATATTAAACAGTTTGATAGAACTTCCAGACTCCAAAATATAATAAATATTGGGATGGATTTTTTTCAGTTCAAGTACTTCTAGAGTGTGTCCTAGCTTGGCCGCAATCCTTTGATGAAAGCAAGTAAAAGATACGTGATAAACATAAATAAAAGGCGTAGGAGTGGCTGCGTAGTAAGTAGCTTGCTTACCAACTACATGGTTCCGGGTTCTGTCCCGCTGCGTGGTACCCTGAGCAAGTGTCTTCTACTATATAGCCTCGGCCCGACCAAAGCCTTGCGAGTGGATTTGGTAGACGGAAAGTGAAAGAATACCGCCGTATATATATATATATATATATATATATATGTATGTATGTATGTATGTATGTATGTATGTATGTATGTATGTATGTATGTATGTGTGTGTGTGTGTGTGTGTGTGTGTGTGTGTGTGTGTGTGTGTATGTTTGTGTCAGTGTTTGTCTCCTCCCCATCGCTTCACAACAGATGCGGGTGTGTTTACGTCCCCGTAACTTAGCAATTCGGCAAAAGAGTATGATAGAATAAGTACTTGGCTTACAAAGAGTAAGTCCTGGGGGTCGATTTGTTCGATTAAAGGCGCTGCTTCAGCATGGCCGCAGTCAAATGACTGAAACAAATCAAGGCAAAAAGCGAATATAACTTTCTGTTATGGAAGCCATTTGGAAAATTCATTGAAGTCAGTTTCCTTGTTTCAAATCCAGTCTCCTTCTGGTTTACTGCAGTGATATATATAACCCAATGCTGTATGCCCAGTTATAGAGGGCTTAAATTATCCAGGGAGTATTTACATTATTTACATTGGGCAGATATATGTCCTCATCTAGATTGTTGCTTCCACGACGTTACGGATGATTTACTCTCCAGTCTGCATCAGGTGTCCTGGTAGAATCTTGAACCCAACGCTGGGTTCTCACTCCTAAGTTGTTTTTTTCCTGATGTTATTATTACTATTATTATTATTATTATTATTATTATTATCTTATCATTATTATTATTATTATTATTATTAAATTTTTTCAAGGCACTACCAGGAATCGAACTCTATATGCTCGTGGAAATATAGCGTAATGGTTAAGAGCACGGGCTACTAACACCAAGATTTCGAGTTCAATTCCTCATCTCTAAAATATAGAACAGTATCATTCGGGGATACATCACATATAGTTAAAATGCAGTGACGTTCGCAATAGAACCGTCAAGCGTTCGGTTGGTAGACTAGTGCCTCGTTTTGACTGAAATATTTTTGTCTATAAATGGATTATAAATGATAGGAATTATGGAAGAATAAGGAATAAGCTAACATTATATACAACTAGAGAAGCAAGGATATATATTTAAGAAAAAGGAAATACTTGTACATGACGTGGAAAATAAAATAAAAAAGCAAGAATATCAAGTCGATATTCGAAACTTATGACGAATGTTCTGAGTAGATATTAAAACAAAGAAATTGTAACTTATGCATGAACCTCAGCACAAACCTATACAGGCATACGTACAACAATATATAGGCAAGCAATCAACGAGACATACATAGAAACACACACATATAGCGTTTCAGTGAAAGTTTTAAAATTCCAGAGAGGAATATATTGAATCATCTACATGCACTGACTTCAGAAGACAACAGATCAATCAAGAGAATAGAATGGAACTCTAGCGTAGTGTGTATTTCTGCATAAGTGTGCACTTAAAATGAAAATATGCTCTTAAAATGAAAGCCTATTTTCCTGCTACAAGACTTGGAAACTGTAATAATAGGAAGAAAATTTTTTTTTTCAAAGAAGCCAAAGAAAAAAATTGAATTCAAGATTAAATTTAGATAACGATATTTCTGAATATAAAAGAATAAATGACATGAACGAGAAGATATCCGGAAACACCTAAAATTAAAAGTAGAAAAAAAGAAACACAAAAAACGATCGTACAACAATAGAGTTATGAAAAATAAAATATAATAAAATAATAGTATTTTTTTCAAAAATTCTGTTTTGTGCTGTATTGCAGATCACATCGATCAGTCTTTAGACATATCCTGTGCAATGTTTTTTTTTCTGTAATATATTGCTAAGCCCTCACACAAAACTGCTCCTTTTCCGAAGCAAAAACAATTTTTAAAAAAATGATATGGTGAGCAGCACATTCCACAACACACCTCTATCAAGAAAGATCGAGAAAACGTGATTACTGTACACGCTAGGTAATTTATTTGACGACCGTGGTAAGACGAAAGGAGAAACTTGCAACGATCATATTTGAAATCATTGTACAAGAAGGCCGGCATGACCTTTACGACGGCTTTTTTTATCCTATGCCCTAATTACTCTGCCAGTTTGCCGCCCGTAGGTCTACACCATTAACGTAACAAGTAATCATAGATTTTTCAACGCTACATGTATATCATGCAAACCACACAATATAACATGTAATTCGAAGAAACAAGATAATTCATATTAAAGGAAACTAAACCAAATCACAAGCGTAGAAAACGCAGAAAGCATATTAAATGGAAAATAATGATAATAGAAAAACAAAACCTTCTTGGATGAGAACCGTTAAGGATTTAAAATATTCTCCTTATCAAGTAGTGAATAAACGAATACAAAACACGCATAAATAAATCTTCTGGAAGCAATCTTGGACACAGGAAGATTATCGGTATAATCCATTATAATATCGCTTGGTTTAACATGACAAAAAATAAAAAAGAGTAAGAAATGGTGGTCGCAAATTTAATACAGGAAATAGAAGAGGAACATTTTAATGAAAAATCAACAGGATGATGAAATATCATTCTCTCTGCGCAGCGAACCAAATGCAATAAAACAGAAAAAGATGTACACAAACGGCATTTCGAAAACACATACATACATACTTACTTACTTACATATATGCTTGCTTGGATACATACATGGGTACATACGTACATAGTTAGATACAGAAATGCATACAAACACATTCACGCATGCACACAAACACACACACACAATTTTTGTTGGTTGTCACTCCGAATCCAGCATGGCTTACTATCAGGAGAAAGTTTTATAATGATGGAACTTACCAACAATACACAGCTGTTTCGTAGTGTTGTACACCAAACGCCATTGCACACTTCTCGCAACAGATACCCCAGTAAACTGTTGGTAGTACAGCGGATGTTTTAATTGTTTTCCCCCTTTTTCCTTCCTATTGCTACATCTTTCATTATAGATCTCCACCATTATTTGCTGTCGGTCAATATCTTCAATTATGCAGCTGCAATGCCATCAGCTTCACCGAGATATTTTAGATAATGTACATATGAAGAAATTTCGGACGTCTCTCCGGCCGCTGAAGGGGTAGACTTTAAATCATGATTTCAAGTCTACCCCTACGCCGTTTCTGGCTATATAGAGATGGCCAACATTTCCGGCCCCTGAACGAAAACCAGTCCGTCCCGGGATTACTTATTTACAGGTGAGGGGACTTCAGCAACGTGAATGAAGTGTTTTATTCAATAATACAACTCACCGCTGATCTGGGAATAATAAGTACGATCTTGCCATTGTTCGTGCAACACTCTGATCACTTGGATGTACAAGAAGCAGATAGCATTACAGAAAACCGTTCTGAGCCTACATTATATTTGGATATTAACACAGTAGTGTACATCGCGTAGAGGTATTACTACAAACAAACCAGCAAAAAAATCGCGATTCGAAAGCATTTTCAATGTGCATCTTTGAAGGCATAGAGACGTCACTCAAATAAATAAATAAATAAATAAATGCGTTAACAACCTAATAGGAATCAGTTTGGTTAAAACCATTCTCAAATTAATAATGGCACACGATATTCACAAGTGTGATTATAATGGATTGTTCAGTTATCTCTAACGGGAAATACGGAACAAATAATCACTTCGGTTAAAGAAACGAAAATGTTCACAAACCATTAAAACACAATGCAAATTAATAACAATTTCGGTATTGTTTATATTTAATATATTAGTATAACTAAGCGCCAATAAACTGACAGTCCCCAGATGAGCACTAAAACGAAACTTAGATTAAACAATGAATTTCTATTAACTACAAAACTACAACAATATCATATAAACAGAATTTGTGGCAATATTTTATTACAAACTACACTTTAAAAATATGATCTATAAGATCTTTATGGCGGTCTCTCTCTCTCTCTCTCGTTTAGTGCTATAATCATTTCGTGAGATAATTAATGTTTGGAGTGGCAAAATCATTAGAGTCTGTAAAAAATAATTTGTTATGCGTTACGGCTCTTTATATTCTGAGTTCAAATTACACCGAAGCCAAATTTGCATTCTAAACTAATGGAGGCGATAATGTACCGGAGTGACGATATCGACTAAATTCTGCCCTCAAATCTTCAAGATTCCTACCTAAATTAACTGGCATTTTTGCTAAATCTGAATTTAAATTCTGCTGTTATGAACATTGCATTTCATCACGGCGAGATAAAGGAAAATTCAAAAACTGGAGGGTATGCATTCAACTGTGCTCCCATCAAACCCCAGTAAATTGCAGGAACAATGTTAGAAAAAGAAAATATCATTAAATTAGTTATAGTTGTATTTAGGAATGGTCATTTTAAATTAAATTAGTTGTGTTCGTATAAACACCATTCTTCCTTGATCTGGCTTATAATTAAGTAATTTCTATGAATGACCGGGTAATCCCTTTCCGGATGTAATGCACCTTGGACTATATTATCTAAACTGACTTCATTTTTATCAATGGTAAGAGGATTGATGTTTTCGATACTGTTTCTCGTAAGTTGAAAGACTTCCTGGAGAATCTCTCATTCGCTTGCTTATGAAACCCATAACATTCATATTTTAGTGAGAAATATTTTATGGTTGGAATGCCTTCCAATATCTCTTCTATTGCAATAACGTCTATTTTTCCATCGAACGGTGGTTGTTTCATTTAAGGTAGGCTTAGATTGAATCGATCTACAACAGTTACGAGCATATATATATAGGTGTAACGTCATCGTGTGATCGACCAAATTGTCGGACCAAACGATGCTTTTGTTCCAGAACACAAAGCGCTGTTCCCTACCAGAATGGAAACTACAATCGCTAGATCATGAGTGTTTTACGCCTAAACACTAGGTCATACATATTGCCCACCACCAACAACAACACCACCAGCAGTGGAGGCGCAATGGCCCAATGGTTAGGGCAGCGGACTCGTGGTCGGAGGATCGCGGTTTCGATTCCCAGACCGAGCGTTGTGTGTGTTTATTGAGCGAAAACACCTAAAGCTCTACGAGACTCCGACAGGTGGTGGTGGCGACCCCTGTTGTACTCTTTCGCTACAACTTTCTCTCACTGTTTCTTCCTGTGTCTTGTCCCCGACTTTCTACGCAACCGCTGAGCCTGGATGCGCATTCATCCATCCGTCGATGCTCTCGGTGTCGGGGGTTGACATGCTTTCTCTTCTGCGGGTCTTACGAATAGCAAAGGACCACGCTTCGGACTTCTCCCACTAGGACAAAGACCGCTACGCTCAACAGCAACAGCATCACCACCAGCATATATATATATATATATATACGTATAATATGAATAAAGGAATACCGTGTTCAAGTACATGTTCTTCTCTGATTATAGATGTACGTTAGGCTAAGCGCTTGCAAAGCCCTTAGCAGGCCGGTCAGAATCATCAGCGGCATTTCCACGTCTTTCCCGACGTTTTGTCATACATAACATAAATAACAGTGTTATGGTGAGGGCGCGTGGCTTAGTAGTTAGGGCATTCGGCTCATGATCGTAAGGTTGTGAGTTCGATTCCCAGCGACGCGTTGTGTCCCTGAGCAAGACACTTTATTTCACGTTGCTCCAGTCCACTCAGCTGGCAAAAATGAGTTGTACTTGTATTTCAAAGGGTCAGCCTTGTCACTCTCTGTGTCACGCTGATTTTCCCCGAGAACTACGTTAAGGGTACACGTGTCTGTGGAATGCTCAGCCATTTGCACGTTAATTTCACGAGCAAGCTGTTCCGTTGATCGTATCAGCTGGGACCCTCGTCGTCGTAACCGGCGGAGTCTTTTAAAAAACAGTGTTATCGAATGACTAGATTTTTATGAGAGTAAAGTATTAATCAAGAAAGATTTAACGAGTGACTTTAGCTGATCACGTGATCACGTACAGAGTCCGTTTGGCTTATATCAATATAAAATATTTTATTTGAGTGAAGATTTATTATTTGCACAAATTTTGTTATTGCTTTAATGGGTACATCACTAGTTTCTGCTAATAATTTTCTTTTCTTGGCACAAGGCCTGAATTTTGTGGGGAAGGGGATACCAGTCGATTAGATCGATCCCAGTACGCAACTGGCACTTAATTTATCGACCCCGAAAGGATAAAAGGATAAGTCGACTTCGGTGGAATTTGATCTCAGAACTTAGAGAGAGACGAAATAATTATTTCTTTACTACCCACAAGGGGCTAAACACAGAGAGGACAAACAAGGACAAACAAACGAATCAAGTCGATTACATCGACCCCAGTGAGTAACTGGTACTTAATTTATCGACCCCGAAAGGATGAAAGGCAAAGTCGACCTCGGCGGAATTTGAACTCTGAACGTAACGGCAGACGAAATACGGCTAAGCATTTCGCCCGGCGTGCTAACGTTTCTGCCAGCTCCACGCCTTACTAGTTTCTACTAACAGGAGGAGAAAAACATTTCGAAGGTAAAAAAAAATACATTTCTTTCATCAAGGGTAAAAAAAGGGGTAAAGACCCCTTTCGGTAATGAATGACAATTGGATTTCACATAGAAAGTTACCCCCAAGAAGTACAAGTTCTTGGCAAGGTTGTTAATGGCAGACGAGCAGTTACTCACGCATACCAGCCTCCCTCTCCACTCTACCGATGTCACCCAAAGAAGTGGGTGGAATCCGATACAGCTCGGTGCCAGTGACGTCGGAACTCATTCCTTTAGTTGAGTGAACATTAGCAACGTGAAGTACAGTGCAGTATTCAAGAACGCAGTACACAGCCCGGCCCGTGAATTGAACTCACTACCTCGTGATTGCGAGCCCGATGCTCAAACTACTGAACAATTTGCCTTCTCGCGCATCAGAACATTATATTAATAAGTATAAAGTCGGCGAGCTTTTAGAGTCGTTAGCACGTCAGGGCGAAATGTTAGCAGATCTGAGTTCAAATGCCGCCGGGGTCAACTTTGCAATATCATCCTTTCGAAGTCGGTAAATTAAGTACCAGTTACGCACTGGGGCCGGTGTAATCGAATAGTCCCCTCCTTCTAAACTTCAGGTATTGTGCCTATAGCAGAAAGGATATATTAATATGTATAGTATTTAGAACGTAAAATAGCGAAGAGATAAGAATTGTATCTTATCTCTAAAGAGACAAATATTTTTGACGAGGCATTGGACATGTCAATGATATGGAAATTCTAGAAGAGTTCATTGTGAGTTCGAGGATCATATCATTTCGTTTGGCATTTGTGCATACGAAGTAAAATGGCGATGTAAGTTTTCCCTTTTAAACAAGCAAACTATGAGTTATATTGTCGTTAAACTGGATGTAAAATCTATAGAAAGCTGAAGGTCAAATATCTTCTCTACAAAGAACACTTGAAATCTTCATAGAAGCATACGTAAGCTGCCGGATTTATTACTTAAGCAGTAAAATGCAATAAGCAATAATGTAGGCAGGAGATTTCGCTTGAACAACGATGCTAAAGCCTAATTTATAAATATAAAATTGACAGAGTTCTATTACATGATGGATTGGATGCTGGACTGGAACTTCTAGAAGCAATCATATGGTGAAGGATAAAGGAGGAGGCAGTATGAAAAAACGAAATTAATTTCACCGCAGAATACTCCAAAATCCTGAACAGCAAACCAATTGCAGAAAATAAGATGGAAGACTTCACTAAATTTTTCATCACCAACGATACTGCTTAGCTGCAATATTATAGAGAGAAAATTAAATTAAATCAAGCGATTTTATTCCAGGGGGGGGGAGAAACTGCTTATTGTGCAGTTGCATGGGAAGTATTTAACTGTTTTAGGTGTGAAAGTATCCAATACGGTGGCATAAGGCCACTTCTCTCCTTTGTACGTCTGCACCAAAAAAGGAAGGACGCCCTCTCGAAAGATTTTGCTGGGTGATTCTTGTGATTCTTTTCGCTTCATCTAAACACCGATTCAATGGATGTATGATGAAAACGTTCTACGATGACACTCTCCATATCTATCTATCTATCTATCTATCTATCTATCTATCTATCTATCTATCTATTTATCTATCTATCTATCTATCTATCTATCTATCTATTTAGCTATCTATCTATCTATCAATCTATGTGTGCGTGTGTGCGTGTGGGTATTAATGTGTATTGCGTTCTTGAAGGAAAAACACTCCATATCTCGTTGCTCTTTTGTCGCTTCGGCATCTGATGTGTGGTACGACATTCACCTGTTCAGGAAACGTCAATTTGATGAATGGGATCACATGATGTATAGCGCTTATACTTGATCACTATAAACAAATGATTTGTGCAGGTGGTTCAGAGAACTTCAAGAGTCTATATCCGGAATTGTTTGAGCTCCGCATTAGGTTTTGGTTGAGGAGAACCAATATCACCGACATTCCTGCCATGACTTCCCTGCCATGTTCCATATAAAATCAATTTAGATATAGAGCAGCGTTGTCAAATACGAGAGTAAAGTATGATCTCAGATAGATTTAATGGCTGATTTTAGCAGATCGAGATTTGAGTGACTTATGAAGAGATGCGCAGAGGCGTTGAGTGGTTGATGTAAGATATTTTGTCGTCATTTGCTGGTCATATATTTCACGAAGAAAATACTTAGAAGTATTAGATAAATGAGAAATGCAATTTCACTTGAAACCTGAAGGTAAATGAAGATGGAAAAGCAACATAGATGTATAATTATATAACATAAATCGGACACTGGAATGTAGACAACTGTCAAATACGAATAAATATATTGAGAATCAAAAGAGCTTTCAATTCAGCGACGACAACGATCATACGTGACTGGCTGAACGATGTCGAAAATCTATAGACAAAATAGCTTATAAGAAATCCTGAAACAACGAATTAAACAAACATTTTAAAACGAAGTGAAATGCACTAAGAAATTCTGTGGACAAGAAGCAAGAATCTATTATTAACAGCAGAAAAACTGCCAACAGATTAAATTGGAAAATATGTGAAGCACTTTAAGATGACCATTTCAAATAATCAGAATAAACGGGTAATACTAAAACGTCTGAAAGGTGAAGATATACATTAGACATTCTTAACACAGAGTGACTTGCCGTTTCTTTATTACTGTCTGTGTTCTGAGGAATCTCAGATACGCCGCGGTCGTTACCCATACAAGATCAGGACGATATCAATAACAAAAACAACAACAACAATACTACTACCACCACCACCACCACTACTACTACTACTACTACTACTACTAATAAAAATAATAATGATGATGATGATGATGATGATGATGATGATGATGATGATGATGATGATAATAATAATAATAATGAAGATGAAGAATTGCAGAAGAACTGTACAAATTTCTTGATGAGAACGAGATGTCACCGACGGAGGAGATGCAGAGTATCAAACACCAGTCATGCATAAACTAAATGGTAATGGAAGATTGTAAACGAAGGAGGAGAAATGTGTAAAGGACGTGGATTGATTATCGTAAGGTTTAGGATATGAATCCACATTCGTGGATCATCGAGTGCTTGGATTTGTTTGGAACTGCGAGGAATGTAACGTGGTTTCTGAGTTGATATCCTACGGACAAGGCTTGAGCGCCCTGGGCAGCAGAAAAGGGATTTTCCAAGGCGGTGGATTATCTCCGTTGCTTTCTGTTCTCTGCATAATTCTTTTGACCTTGGTACTTCAGAAAATGAATCTGGGGTATCAGCTAAAGTGAAAATCCCAAACAATCAGCCACCTCTTCTTCATGGATGATTTGAAGCTGTCTGATAAATATGAAGCACAAGTGAAATTCGGACACAAGAAGTGTGGCATGATGTTCCTGAAAAGAGGCAAGGTACAATTCCTAGCACAGAGAGAATTACCAAATAGAGAACTGATTAGACAAATTGAAAAGGAAGGCTACAATTTCCTTGGCATACAAGAGTTTAACGAAATCACGGAGAAGGAAATAAAAGAACAAATGATAATGGAATATTTCCGATGGCTGAGATTGGTGTTGGGAACAAAATTAACCGGATGGCTTAAAATTCGAGCAGTTAATACATGGACGATAGCATCACTTAGGTATGGAGCTGGAATCATAAACTAGTAAAATGAAGAACTGATGAACATGGATACGTAGACAAGAAAAATATTAACAATGCGCAGAACCTTCCATCTTAGGATTGATACTGATAGGCTGTACTTGTTCTGAAGAAATGATTGGTGGGGTTTTACCAGTTGTCATGAAACAAGCTTGGGGTGGTATGTAAAAATACCGGGGAACCAAAATTATTACAAAAACTTAAAGAGGAAATGAACACAAAAAAAACTTGGAAGGAGAAGAAAATGGGCGGTCAATTTGCAAGGGATACGCAAGCCAAGACAGATACATAAGACCGGTGGTTATGGATGAGGAGGAGTGACTTGAAGATGGAGAAAGAAGCACTTATATATGCGCAGCACAAGAACAAGCATTAAGGACTAACTATGTGAAGTGTCAAATCGACAACCTTACCGAGTTTGACAAATGCAGAATGTGTAGTGAGAGGGGTGGAACGGTATGACACATCGCTAGCGAATGACCAAAATTGGTTGAGTGCGATTACAAAAGATGACGTGACAATGTCGCGAGAACGAGCCATTGGGAGCTCTGTGGAACTTATTACCTAGAAAGATCAAAGACGAAGTTTGACCGAAGCCCAAAAGGAGTTTTTGAAAATGCTGACTGTCAAATCCTGTGGGATGGAATGATTCAGTGTGATCATCAGATTAAACTTCGAAACCTGACATCATTATGGTGAACGGAAAAGACAAAGACACGTCTGATAATCGATATAGCATGTCCTGGTGAGAAGACCGAAGAGAAAGAAGCAAAGTGAACAACTAGGATGAATTGAAGTGAAAAGCGAAGTTTGTGGTCAGTGACGGGAGTAGACCTGTTATTAATAATGATTGGCGTACTTGGAAGTATCAGCAGCCAAATAGTAACGTGGCTCAAAAACCAGCATTACTTGGAAGTGGAAGGGTTCACCACAGGGTTCTTAAAGCATGATCAGTAAATAAATGCCAACTTAGTCTGCGGGCTGCCTACAGCTGACACTTTCAGTCATAACCAGAAAAATATACTGAGAGTTTTCCTCAATAATAATAATAATAATAATAATAATAATAATAATAATAATAGGGCTACAGCAAATATTCTGCTCATTACCCCAGATTTGCTTGTCAGTTGTTTGACCGTAACCAGTTGAGTATGTCCCTTAATGGCTGACGATATGTGCATCTCTGATCACGAGTAGAAGTAGTGGGGGAGCATCATAGCCATGTGTTGAGAGGGATTCTTTGGGGTTTGAATGATTCCCCTCTGGAAACATGGGTGTTTCATTCAACATCCTTAAACAACCCTTAATCAGGGACCTTTTGAGTGGGATGGGTTACCCAACCAGAAGAAAATTCTAACTGGACCCCACCCGCAAGGTCATGCGCTGTTTATCTTGTTATGAGATCATCATATCGCGCACATATGGTTGTGATGCATGTGCCTGGTGTACCCTTATCAGACGGGTAGTCATGATGGGTATACTGGGCTTCGTATATTTGTACCCCAGTGTCACTTTGATGGCATGCACTGCTCTCTCACTCAATAATAATAATAATAATAATAATAATAATAATAATAATAACGATGATGATGAAGATGACAATAATAATAATAATATTAATAATAATAATAATAATAATAATAATAATAACGATGATGATGATGATGTTGCTAATGATGATAATAATAATAATAATAATAATAATAATAATAATAATAATAATAATGGATCGTCCACGATCAATGTAATTATGTCCTATGGGCATTGGAAGTAAAAGTATGCAGGAAAGGAGGAGCCGTATTCAAGTAAACAGAGTTGTGAATTTATGAAAATTTATAATAAAAACTTGATCTGAAAAAACACTTTATAGAAATGATACACATTGAAAACATACGAAACCATAAATGTGCAGATACACATGATAATCTATTCTAAGCCAATGAATAGATAATAAGACACATAAAACTTCAGAAGTGAAGGAAACATCAGAGCAGAGACGATGTCACATCTTGTAAATGAGTCTAGAAAATACAAGGTAAATATTATGAAATCACCACACAAAGAATACACAAGGGTCACAGGATATGAAAAGCAGGAACGCAGAAAAAGAAACTTAAAAGCTAAATTGGGGATTAGAAAGCATCATGAAAATATTCAAACAAATACTTAACCAAAACAAAAATTTACTCTCAAAGCCACATTCGAAAAGAAATCGAATTAAAGCATCCAAGATTAAAACAGATCAAAATAGAGTCAATGCTGAGGAAAACATGGGAGAAAGAATAAAGAGAACGTAAGAAAAATAAAGCGATCAATGGACATGAATCAACATGAACCGCCGTTGAAGTGACAAACAAGCAAACAGATTATAAAAAGATTTCACTGTGGGGATTTCTCTTCACGGAAGTAAACAAC
Organism: Octopus sinensis; assembly: GCF_006345805.1. Lineage (NCBI taxonomy): Eukaryota > Metazoa > Mollusca > Cephalopoda > Octopoda > Octopodidae > Octopus > Octopus sinensis. The sequence goes on along the minus strand of NC_043011.1, from coordinate 59,371,230 downwards.
TCCAACATCAACGGAATTAATGTATTGATATATTCATAGCAATTGTAGTAGCGAGGTGTACTCGGCTTATTCCTTGAAGAGTCAGATCGTCCTTGATTAAACCGAAAGCAAAAAGAAGTGTGGAAAGAGAATATACTATGTAAAAGTTAAACGATTTACAGGAAAACCCATCATTAATTTGCGAACTGGAGAAATGGGATCCAAGTCGAGAACAACAAATATAAACAATTATAAGAAAATTTAATATCAACAAAATAGAAGTCTGTCTGGGAGCAAAAAAGATATCTAAACAAAATCATATTTAAAATGGCAAAAATTTATTCCAGAACAAAATATTTGAATCAAACCCCAAACGAGTGTAACAAAAAAGAGTAAACTTTCGGGGACAACATCTCCAACGGAATTTCAAACATACAGGAAGGGAATATGGAGCAAAACTGTGCAGTACAATAGTTAAGAAAAGGAAGATGGGAAAATGCAGAAGCGATATAAATGTAACTCGCAAATATAGGGAAGGAATTCATGAACAGTTTAAAAGTTGGAAACAAGAGGAAAGATCCTATGATGCACAGCGACTCTCAATTTCTAGCAGTAACTAGGTGTATGCAGTAGCAAGATTTAACCAACACTTTACAACCTTTATCATATCTGGGCCAGATCCCAAACCTGGATGTGTAGGGGACCACACTAAAAATAAATGAAAGCACATGTCACTTAAAGAAAGATTCATCATATTTTATAGAGGGAATACAGTCGAGGGCAGCCGGAAGGATGCTTGAGGGCCGCATGCGGCATTTGAACTCCGAACATAACTACGGAGCCAGAGAGAATGATAGAGACAGACTGATAGTCATCGGGAGAGAGAAAGAGAGAGAGAGAAGGAGAGAGATGGATGGTAAAGAAGTGGACAGGGGGTGGTAAAATAAGAACAGGAAATAACGAAGAGTTATGAAATTGAGAAAATGCTTACAGAAAACTGTGTGAGAAGCCTCGTCTCTCTGTGAGAATGCGCGTCACTCTCCTTCATGCTGTAAGAAATATACGGGGCGACAGATTCTCTCTCTCTCTCTCCTCTCTCTCTCTCACCATCACTTTCTCGTCAAATTGTACATGGTCATTGAGACTTTGTGCATATTCCCTTTCCATGCCACATTGGCTTGCAATAATCAATCTTCAATATTGGCAAAGATCTCCGTAACATACAGACCATATAATCACGTCTAGTTCCCGTGCGCATGCAAGTGTATCTGTGTTCATTTGCAAGCGTTTATGCATATGTGTGTGTGTATGTGTGGGTGTGGATATACTTGGAAGCGAAGTTTTATACTAATTTATAAATAACTGGGTTTTTTTTTTCATTATCATTGAGAGAAGGCAGGTAACTCTGTTATATTAGAGCAATCCTGGTTTTGCAATTTAGTAATCTTTCAAGGTATTTCTTATTTATTATTTCTTATTATCGTTGCTACATATCCAAGGCGCTAAGGTTACTGAATTGTTGAGGCGTTGGACCGGCATTCGTCCCACTCCACGTTCTGAATCCACATTCTACCCACGTTGAATTTGCGTCTCATACATTTGGAGTCGATAAAATTAGAACCACTAAAGTAGAGGGGCGATCGACCTAATCGATTAACAACCTTCTGCAGGCAAGTGCTGCCCTGGTACCAGAAGTTAAAACCATTATTATATATCTTCTTTTACTTGTTTCAGTCATTTGACTGTGGCCAGTCAAAGAAGGGTTTTAGTTGCACAAATCGTCACCTAGACTTAAATTTCTCAAAGCTTGGTAGTTATTCTATCGGCGTCTTTTGCTGAACCACTAAGTTACAGTGACCTAAACACACCAGCAACGGTTGTCAAGCGGCGATGGGGTACGAACACACTCACACGCACTGCCTTCTGTTTCCGTCTACCAAATCGCCTCGCAAGGCTTTGGCCGACCTGAGGCTATAATAGAAGACACTTGCCCAGGGTACCATGCAGTAAGACTGAACCAGGAACCATGTGGTTGGGTATCAAGCTTCTTACCACAGAGCCACGTATGAGCGAAATGCTTGTTATTTTTACTAACCTAACTATTTTTACCTGATGTATATTCCTGATTTATTATTTTCTGAGTTTCGCCCTAGTATTGTCCATTATTGTGAAGTCCTTGTGGCCAATAAAAGGAATCATTATTGTCGTTATTATTACTGCTGCTGCCTATTCCATTTCGAAATCGCAGTTCTACAGCCATCCGGGTTGTAATTCATGAAGTAATGGCTAGTTGATGTGTATTCATAAACCGCGCTGCTTTGATCAATAAATCCTATGTTAGTTGACAGCTATCGTTTCAAAGCTACCGGAAATATAGATTCTACAATGAACGAGGTAGGAATCAAACAACAATCGCTGCTATACTGAAACTACTTGCTTTGGAATTTGACTCACGTCTTCACAACATCGAAGCGCAAATTCTGTAACCATTGAAACACTTCATCTTAGGCAAACAAACAACTATTGAAATTGCCTTTCTTGCTTAACACTGAAAGTGTAAAAACGAAAACACTCAATAAACAAATATTTATTTTTTGAATTCCTCTTAGTCCGTAAGACATAAAATACGTCTCCCATGTATTCCGCCTCCCATCATATTTGTCAACCCTTGGTCTTGGTCATTGAAATGCTACATTGAATTATTCACATATACGGTTAAAGGAAAGCATGACAGTGAGAAGATCTAAAGCTTCTGTTGTATCCATATATTATTCCAACTATTTGTCATTTTTAAAGCCAAAAGGATTCCCATATTTCATTGTTGCTCTCCGAAAATGGATTCATCAAACGAGTGTTGTAAGGTGACAAAATCGGTAGATCACCTAAAAATACCTTCTAGTCAGCGGCGAACTGACAGAACATTTAGAGTGTCAGACTAAATGCTGAGCAGCTTTTATTCCGGTTCCTTACATTCCGAGTTCAAATTCTGCTCAGATTCTCTTTCTTTTCACTCTTTCGACATCAGTAAAAACGAGTACCAGCTGAGAGCTGAGACCGATTTAATTGACTAACAATCTTATCTAAAAGCGCTGATTTTGTTCCGAAATTTCAAAGGAAACGTAATCAGTCACATTTCTTTATGTTCTGAGTTCAAATCCTGCTAAAGCCGGCAGCTTCACTGTTCACCTTTGTAAACTCAAGAAAATAATGGAGCCTTGGAATATTATTGTGAAGTGAGGGCGATAAAATGGAAGATTATTCGCAGTCAAACTGTATTGTATTGAGGCCATATTACAAAAATATTATTATTATTATTTAGGGCGGCGAACTTGCAGAAACGTTGGCGCGCAGGACAAAATGCTTAACGGCATTTCTTCCGGTTTTAACTTTTTAGTTCAAATTACGCTGAGGTCGACTGTGCTTTTCATCCTTTTGGGGTCTGGGGGTGATGAATTCGATTAGTCCCATCCCGCAATTTCAGGCCTCGTTCCTAGAAAGGATGATTTGTATTTGTAGGTTCTGCCATTTCTCCTCTTCATTGTTTTACCCAATTATTCTTTTCTGTTCTAGGCACAAGGCCCAAAATTTTGGGGGATGGAGCTAGTCGATTAGATGGGGCTAGTCGATTAAGTACGCAATTGGTACTTAATTTACCGACCCCGAAATGATGACAGGTAAAGTCGTCCTTGGACGGATTTTGAATACAGAACGTAGACGAAATCATGCTAAGTATTTCGCCCGGCATGCTTACGTTTCTTATTTCTTTATGACCCACAAGGGGCTAAACAAGGAGATTAAATCGATTACATCACCCCAGTGCGTAACTGGTACTTGATTTACCGACCCCGAAAGGATGAAAGGTAAAGTCGACCTCCGCGGAATTTGAACTCAGAACGTAGCGGCAGACGAAATACCTATTTCTTTATTACCCACAAGGGGCTAAACACAGAGGGTCAAACAAGGACAGACAAACGGATTAAGTCGATTACATCGACCCAGTGCGTAACTGGTACTTATTTAATCGACCCCGAAAGGATGAAAGGCAAAGTCGACCTCGGCGGAATTTGAACTCAGAACGTAAAGACAGACGAAATACCGCAACGCATTTCGCCCGCCGTGCTAACGTTTCTGCCAGCTCGCCGCCTCTGCGTCTTACTCAAACATTAAACAACATATCTGTCAAACTGTAAATATTTCTGTTTTAGTACCGAAACTGAGAGAGATTGTAAGAGTCTTGGTGCTAATATTCGCTTAGTAATTATTCCTTGCCACCCTTATAAAACAATAAAAATGACACTTTTTAGTACGGCTGTTGTCAAACCCTGTGTTTAGTGCTCGTTTAAGATCAGGGTGCTGTTGGTGCAATAATTCCTGTTATTGGTATTAATTTATATTCGTCGCGATTCTCTTGCTAATCTTATGGTAATCATTGGTGCTTGCTCTTATTGGCAGTAATCACTATTTTTATCGTTCATTCTTGATCTTGTCGTGCCGAGAGACTTGCCAAATTGTACACAGAAAGGTATTATTGCCATAGTAACATTCACT
>NC_043011.1:59339203-59361703 GCF_006345805.1 Octopus sinensis | reverse complement strand
TTAATATAAACATCCAATTGAACTGCAACGAAGGTTAGTTCCAGTTCGACTACAAATTGGAACCGGTTGTAAGCTGATTATAGGCAGATTTTACATAGGCTATGCACATAATATTCACAGGTTGTACTCAGTGCATCTATCTATCTATCTATCTATCTATCTATCTATCTATCTATCTATCTATCTATCTATATATATATATATATATATATATATATATATATATATATATCTTTCTATAGGGAGAGAATTATTGTTCTACTTTTACACATAACAAATTGTCCTTATCTTATATATTCATGTACCCGATTTCCAGAAAGTACAGACTAGAAACTACCCATATTATTTTGTACATCTAGAAAAATATAAAGGATAATAATTCTTCTAACTGCATTAATTTTGTCTCAGAGAAATTTCGTGCTAAAAGCAAAGGGCTTTGCTTTAGGAAAACCTGTTTGCATCAATGTTACATCTAACGCCGTTCAACTTTCTTTCAAGCATTATAAATGACTATACGCCCTAGTGTGTTATTTAAAAAAACTGCTTACCGTTTATATATTAATTTATAATTTCGTTATTTTGTTTGAGTGAGGATTTAAGCTGGTAGCTAGGAGAAGACGATGAGGAAAATTTGGGCCAACTTTGTCACGGTTCAAGGTCGAAAAGCCAGATGATGTTGGATAACGTCTGATGGCATCAAATACTCCTCTTGACCAAAGCTCCATCCACTTTTGTGAGTGTAAATGTCTCATGTTCTATTAGGTAATTCTAGAAGCATATATATGTATATGTATGTGTGAATGTATGTATGTATATATATATATATATATAATATATATATATATATATATCTTTCTATAGGGAGAGAATTATTGTTCTACTTTTACACATAACAATTGTCCTTATCTTATATATTCATGTACCCGATTTCCAGAAAGTACAGACTAGAAACTACCCATATTATTTTGTACATCTAGAAAAATATAAAGGATAATAATTCTTCTAACTGCATTAATTTTGTCTCAGAGAAATTTCGTGCTAAAATCAAAGGGCTTTGCTTTAGGAAAACCTGTTTGCATCAATGTTACATCTAACGCCGTTCAACTTTTTTTCAAGCATTATAAATGACTATACGCCCTAGTGTGTTATTTTAAAAAACTGCTTACCGTTTATATATTAATTTATAATTTCGTTATTTTGTTTGAGTGAGGATTTAAGCTGGTAGCTAGGAGAAGACGATGAGGAAAATTTGGGCCAACTTTGTCACGGTTCAAGGTCGAAAAGCCAGATGATGTTGGATAACGTCTGATGGCATCAAATACTCCTCTTGACCAAAGCTCCATCCACTTTTGTGAGTGTAAATGTCTCATGTTCTATTAGGTAATTCTAGAAGCATATATATGTATATGTATGTGTGAATGTATGTATGTATATATATATATATATATATATATATATAAACACACACACATATATATATATACACACATACATATATATATATACATACATATACACACATGCATATACACACACACAAACGAGCGCACGCACATACACATATGTGTTAGAAATTAGATAAATGTTTGAAGAGAATGGCTAAATAAGTGGACAATCTTTTTCTGAAAAAGTGAAGAAAATCTTTTTTCTTTCATTTACTTTTAATAACCAAAGCCATGGCCAGACAAAAAAAAAACCCCAAAAAACAAAAACAAAAAAACCAACAACAAGACGAAAAATTTAAAATTTAATCTGCTTCACAATTTGTTACCTCCAAAGCGTCAATACTGAAACGAGCAGAAATGGTTGAGGTTGACAGCTGTTAGAAAGATCGTGTAAAGATTCCGCTGCAGACATAGCGTTCTCCCTGGCCATGGAGAATATCAGCAATTCAGATCGCTGACTTGTTTGAACAGAAGCGAACAATTTCGTTTTGTGTTTTTGGACAAATCAATCATGGCGAAGTATTGTCAAAATGTACGTGATATTCTCATTTTCTGAAGATTTCAAGAGTCAATCAATGGGCAATCTATTATAATTCACGTCAACACCACGTGACAACCTTCGAGAATTGTGATAATATCGTCAATTTATCTACTCACCTATATCTCTGCCTATGCCTCTGTCTATCTATCTATCTATCTATCTATCTATCTATCTATCTATCTATCTATCTATCTATCTATCTATCTATCTATCTATCTATCTATCTATCTATCTACCTATCTATCTACCTATCTATCTATCTACCTACCTACCTACCTACCTACCTACCTATCTATCTATCTATCTATCTATCTATCTATCTATCTATCTATCTATCTATCTATCTATCTATGTCTCTAGCTATCCGTCATTCAGTGTGTGTGTGTTTGTGCGGGCGTGTGTGTGTGTGTAGTGTGTCTGTCTGTGTGTCTGTCTGCTTGTCTGTGTGTCTGTCTCTCTCTTTCTTTCTCTATCTCTCTACCTATCTATCCATCAACTGTTTATGCATGTATCTATGTCAGTCCGTCGGTCCGTTTGTTCGCGTGCCCGTCTGGCTCTAAACTTATGTATCTATCTGTCTGCCTATATATATATCTGTTTGTCTATATATCTACAAATATATACATATACATGCGCGCGCGCATACACGACGGTACCTATAACAAGGCACGTGACACTAAACAATATTACAACCAGATGTGGGAAATCTGGAACTCGGAACTCTCTGCATTCAATAAAACAGTTGCCCACAATATGTTTGCAACAGCGGTACTCATACGAACGCTTGTGCTACATGATTGGATGCCTGATGAGATCCCAGCTATCAATGTGAAAACCAGGAAGATACAGCCCGACACTAGTAATTTCCACATCAGCAACGAGTAGACAGCTTCTTCCGCAAACGAAAACAAGGGGACAGAGTATTAATGTCTATCGAGACTACCTACCAATGTCATACCATATCCCTTCTGCAACAGCTTTTAACTTCTAAACTTCGAAGCGCATTCCTCGACAAAATTTGCGTTCACGTGGCAGACAATTTCATGAGACACAGAAAGTACCGCTCAAGCAACACTTGTTGAATGATAGTTTTTGAGTAGATACCATGAAGAAGTTGCACCGCTCTCACACAACGCATCATCAGATGAAATGATGGGCGTATGTCAGCAGGAGACCATGCATGAATATGTCAGGAGAAAGCTCCGTGATGATAGTAACATTGATAATCAAAGCAGTCTTCCAGAGACCAACAACCGGATTTCTAACTCTCAATTTGAAGGTTACACATTTGCTATTCAGGAACAGGAAATATCCACCAAAATCCTGCTCTACAAGAGGGACAGAGTTGTTGGTAAACATACATGTATATATGTCTAAAAGATCAGACATTCGTACATGTATATATATTTGGATGTGTACATGTATGCATTTATGCATGTGATTTTGTGGATATATATTTCTTTACTGCCCGCAAGGGGCTAAACGTAGAGGGGACAAAGAAGGACAGACAACGGGATAAAGTCGATTACATCGACCCAAGTGCGAAACTTGTACATTATTTATCGACCCTGAAAGGATGAAAGGCAAAGTCGACCTCGGCGGAATTTGAACTCAGAACGTAACGACAGACGAAATACCGCTAAGCATTTCGTCCGGCGCGCTAACGTTTCTGCCAGCTCGCCGCCTTTTGTGGATATATCCTAAACCATAAGCAGTTGTTATCGCTGTATTAACTACTGATGCGTTAGTATGTTGTAGCCAAGTCACAATACAATGAGATCTGTCGGAAAGATAATCCCGAGGCAAAGAGATAAGAACCCACAGTATGATAGAGTCATAACCACTCATAATATGAGAAAAGAGTACTGGCGTAATATCCCAGCGAAAATCTCAATAAAAGGCAAACATAATAGACCAGACATTGGGATTTTGGGACAAAGATGTGAAACTGTGTATAGTAGTGGAAATCAGCAGCTCAGGGGATGTCAACATAAAGGTAGTGGAAAAGAAAACATCTGCACTGAACTATTGAGAAATTACAGTTGCTCTACTCAGATTACAAGTTGAAAGTTTATACCTGTAATTATTGGGACCCTGGGCTATGTAACAAACTGTCTAAGTGCCTATATTATGAAACTAGATTCCTCAAAATCAGAAAGGAGCTAATTCGAATATTATAGATTCAAACCATCAATGGAACTGTAAAGATTTGTAAAGCTTTCCAGAAGTTTAGCATTTAAGTATATATGCACATGTCTAGACATGCAACTATATGCATGAAAATATATACATGCATATACCAAAGCATACAAATCTGCACATACACTCACTCCAAATACTGCACACATACATACAAACATGCACAAATAACCTATTGATGTTGAAATTCTAATGAAAGAACGTTGGATGCAGGTTAGAAACCGGCTCTTTGTCTATTTGCAAGAAATCTTGAAATAAAGCTGAATAATAACATACATATAGTGCCATACCCGTTCATCAGGATAAATCCATAATATAGATTTAAAAGACTCCGCCGGTTACGACGACGAGGGTCCCAGCTGATACGATCAACGGAACAGCTTGCTCGTGAAATTAACGTGCAAATGGCTGAGCATTCCACAGACACGTGTACCCTTAACGTAGTTCTCGGGGATAATCAGCGTGACACAGAGAGTGACAAGGCTGACCCTTTGAAATACAAGTACACCTCATTTTTGCCAGCTGAGTGGACTGGAGCAACGTGAAATAAAGTGTCTTGCTCAAGGACACAACGCGTCGCCGGGAATCGAACTCACAACCTTACGATCATGAGCCGAATGCCCTAACCACTAAGCCACGCGCCCTCACATAATATAGATAGTGCTGTATTTATGGAATATATGGTGTATATTGTCATGCCTACATTTTTCACCATCTTTATTCAAACATTCACATGAATATACGCGATGATACACACGCGCACACGTAAAAGTTTATACATATATACTTTCGAACTTAAAAATAGGATATGCAAATACACGTGTGTATGTGAATTGTTGTTCTTTGAAGAAGGTTGCATGATATCTAATTCTACAACAAGGCTTCAGTGAGTGATTTTTATGTTTTTGTATCACAAAATACAAGAATATTTCACTCCTGCGTACGCATTCGTTTGTTCCTGGAATCTAAACCACAAACACACACACACACACACACACACATGTATATTTGTATACGTCAGTGTATATAGTATGTATATTGAACAAAATCCATTTATGTAGCAACCTATCTCCACTCTTCTTTGACATTCTATGTATGTTTGTATATGTGTGTGTGTTTGTGTGCGTGTGTGTGTGTGTCGATATATATATATATATATATATGTATATATATTTCTATGTATGTATGTGTGTGTATATCTATGTATGTGTCTATTTTTTGCATATATAATACATATATGCACACACACATGTACATAATTATATTTATATCTGTACACACACACACACTCACATACACATATGTATATATATAAGAGGGAAAATATATTAACAAGGTTCCGCATTATGGTTCATGATTTCAAACCAAACTGCATGCAATTTTAACATTGCACAAGTCATTGGTTTATTCAACTGTACAATGATAATTGTATCTTTCGGGAAACGTTATCGTCAAATGAGTTGAATCTTACGCAGTGTATGATTTGTTTAAGCCTCGCTTTCATATATCACGTACATATCATTTCATAATGCCTTCCATTGCGAAATGCATAGATACACGCATGAGCACTTGGGTGCGTAGGTTACGAAGGTACGTGTACATTCCGTGTATGCGTTTTGTACTTTTTCATATACGTGTGTGTGTGTCTGTATATATGTTCGTATCTTTGTAAGTATACATGTGTGCATGTATGTGTATATATATATGCGAATATGCGGTTTTCCACATTTCTTTGACAACAGATACAGGGAAGGGTATTTTTGCGCAGCTGCAGCCTCTTAAAACGAACTGGATTCAGAGAATACACATTCATATATACCTATGTACAATCGTATGTAAAGTGTCAAAAGGAGCAGAAGCTTCCATTGAGTAGGAGGCTGATAAAAGCTAGAAAATAAGATCAATGGGGGAAGTTTTGTTTGGTGACAGTGAGAACTGGAGGTGGTGGAGATTATTAAGAAAAGAAAGAAATAATTATACAGAGAGAAGGTGTGGAATGAAAGCTAAAGGAGAAGGCTGTAGACAAAGCGAGTAATAGAAATGGAAAATCTGAAGACGGGGCTGGAATTTAACACAAATGATATGTGTTTAACTATGTAAGATAGAAAGATAGACAGCTGCATGCAGAGAGAGAGAGAGAGAGAGAGAAAAGAGAAAGTGACAGAGAGATTAGATTACGTCAAATGACGTAATCTAATATGTATATTTGATAGGTGTTCGGCTTCGTTTAGCACTAAAACTCCGAAATGAAGCAACAGTGGTGTTCTAGCTGCCTAGCAAAGAATGGCTATAAGTAGTTTCATCATTGCGCGGCGGATAGATATATATTAGATATATATTAGACAGAAAGAGTGAACAAGCAAAACATGTTTTATCATCTGATAATGTAACTCAAACATAATTGCAGAATGGCGATAGTAAGTAACGGATTAAGAAGGAATGCGTGAAGACTCTTACCGCTGCAAGATACTTTATGCAAATCTGCAATTAGGATTGAATTATAAATTACATGCTCTGAGGTGATACCACATGGTTTGCTTGTTCAATCGTTCTTCCTAACACTCACACACACACACACACACACACACACACACACACGCACACACATATATATATATATATATATATACATACATATACATACATTTATATATATAAATGTATGTATATGTATGTACGTATATAGATATTAGGGAGACGGAAATCGTCATATTGCGGTTGCTGAGGAGGCTGGTGCGCATTCCTGTCATGTTCAGCGTTTTCTTTAGTATTTACTAACAAAGGCTGAGAGGTAGAAAAAGAGAGAAAGAAAGAGAGTTGAGTAGAGAGAGAGAGAGAAAGGGAGAGAGAGAAAGAAAGTAAAAGAAAGCAAGAAAGAAAGACAAACAGAGAGAGACGAAAAGAAACGGAGAGCAGCAACTGCCAAATGAGAACTTACGTCTTTCATTGAAAGACATCAAAATATATCTTAGGAATTGATCTCAGTAGTAAAGAATGTTTGCCAGCATAACATGGCAGTCCTGGTTTAGGACGAATGCTGCTGTAATTTAGCCCCATAAAATAGTGATACACAGATATTGTTTTGAGCTGAGTGGGGGTGCTAGATTCCCTTGTTCGAAAATATAAGGACACAGATTGTGTCGTATAGCCAGCTGGAAACGATGTCTCCTGGGGCTAAATTACAGCAACATTCGTCCTAAACCAGGACTGCCATGTTATGTTGGCAAACTTTACTACAAAGTACTGTTAATGAATAACACACGTTGTGAGATTTAAAAAATAGTAATTGTCATAATAATTGTTTCAAATTTTGACACAACACCTACAACTTTTGGTGGGGAATGGGTGGGTGTAGTCGATTACTTTACCTGCAGTACTTGACTGCTGCTATACTTTATCGACTCCGTAAGAATAAGCAGCAAAGTTCACCACGCCCGACTTTGTGCTCAGAACACAAAGAAGTATGATGACCACCTTCGTTTGATTTCGACTTATGGGTGTTTGAAAGAAAACATTAAAAAATAAACAATAAAAGTGAAAAACTTGAAAGAGGATTAAAAAAGGTGAACAGTATCTATGTGAATATAATTTGAGTCCAGGTATGGAAATTGCTATGAATTCACAATGGAGACAACGATGATTTCGACTGGGATTGGGCAAATGTGTCTGTTGATTACAGGAGATGTTTCTTGTATTGTTTTGTTCCTCTAACTCAAATTGTTTAGCTTCATCTTGACACATTTCACGCCACTCAGACTGATCTAGGCAGTAAGCTTCCCAACTTATTAAGTTATGGTTAAGGGAGGTTGGTGTTTGTTTCAACTTGATGAAGAATACCGAGAGTAATACTAATAAAGCGAACGCTAATAATATGTTGCATGACAACTCCTGCGTAGCTTGTTCTCTTCTGAGAAGCAGACATGGTGACATATTTTGCAAGGAAGTGATGTGACGTTGGCTGTGTACAGCCGTTAAAGAAACAGAGCTGCGAACAGAAACTAAATTACTTTAGTTACAGTAATACATAAACACGGGGATAGAGGCATATACATACAAACGCACATTCATATATACATAGATACCTATAAACATACATACATACACACATATATATAGGTTCACGTTATATATCTGTATATATATATAAACATATATATACATTCACTCACCCACACACACACATACACACACACACACACACACACACATATATGTATATAAATACAATGTACATTTAAACACATAAGAGACATCCCTCATAGAACTACTTGCACGTTATTAATTAATTATATATATATGTGTGTATGTGTGTGTGTGTATATATATATATCACCGTGATCACCGTGACCGACCAGGCTATCAGATGTTGCTACACATCGCTGGTCACAATGCGCTTCGCATTGTTTTAGCCTTCAAATGACGCCACCCCGCTGGCTAAGCGAGAAGGCCATATATATATATATATTCAACCTAAATAGGTAGAAGCCGAAAATATCTCAGTTTAAATCTGCAAAAAAACCGTTATTTTATGCCATCGTTGCAACAGTCAGAATATAAAGTCGAATTAGAAACTTAGCAAAGAACTTTGTGCAAGTATTTTTATAGTTAATCCCAAACTGTATAGTTTTATTCAGAATGTGAAACGTCTTTTACGTTGTCAGATGCTTTGAACTCGATGTTCCAAGTATCTAAACAAACATACGTAGTCAAAGCAATGTTAAAGCCAATTTAATTCACATCATTGAATCCTTCGTTTCAATAACACAAATTAGTAATTGAACCAAAAAATTAAATCCGATGTAAAAATCAGAGAACAAAGGACGAAAATCCCATCTCAGCAGAATAGAACAACAGAAAGAATATTGATTTCTAACACTGCTACAATGCCACAACTCGCAAGAACTGGGTAGGGTTTTACTTATTAAATCGATTTCAGCTCTTCCTGAGCGAGGCCAGGGCTGCCCGCCGCACTGAGACTTTTTGATGACCGTGATACCTAATACAAATGTTTACTTCGGTTTCTTTCGACAGTTTCTTTAGCAATATGTTTTTTTTTCATGATTAGTTATTTAGCTCGTAGTTCAATGGCCTTGTTTTATTCAAATCTGGAGCTGTTTGGCATCATCGTTTGAAAAAACAAATAACTCGAGAATGATCAGCTAGACAGAGAGGGGGAAAGTGAGAAGGATGTAAGAGAAAGTGAGAGGAAATGAAAGAGAGGGAAAGAGAGAAAATTCAAGAGAGAGAGAGAGAGAGAGAGGGAGGGAGCAGCAATTTCACCCATCCCCAGACTTGATTGGAGTATTATTTCATCCGTCGAGAAAGAATAAACCACAAAGTTGGCCACGGTGTGAAACGAAATCCGAATGTCGTTGACCGTAATTACATATCATGTGGAATTTTCTCCGAGTCTGCAATAATTCTGCAAGCTCAAAGCCTTAAGATTATTTATTTATCCCGCTAGCACAACAGCAAAAATGCTTTGGGGCGGGGTTACAGTGGAAATGGAAATGATTAAATCGATCTCACTAAGTTCTAAAGACTCCGCCGGTTACGACGACGAGGGTCCCAGCTGATACGATCAACGGAACAGCTTGCTCGTGAAATTAACGTGCAAATGGCTGAGCATTCCACAGACACGTGTACCCTTAACGTAGTTCTCGGGGATAATCAGCGTGACACAGAGAGTGACAAGGCTGGCCCTTTGAAATACAAGTACAACTCATTTTTGCCAGCTGAGTGGACTGGAGCAACGTGAAATAAAGTGTCTTGCTCAAGGACACAACGCGTCGTCGGGAATCGAACTCACAACCTTACGATCATGAGCCGAATGCCCTAACCACTAAGCCACGCGCCCTCACTCACTAATTTACTGGAACGTTAATTTATCAACTCTGGAAGGATAAACGGCAAAGTCGACATTGGTAAAATTTATAGAAATGGTAAGATTGGAAGCTGGTGTTACAGACTGGAGCAAAATAACACAAGGAATTTTGTCAACGGCGATAACAGCTACGCCACTACACTTTTCGAGTCGTATTAATCCAATTACCCGATGTATAGGAAGGTAAGAATTTTGCTTGAATTGAAACAGCTTTACTCCTTCTTACAATCAATATATTTCGTCAACATTGCAAGAAATGTGCGATTCTCGATACACACGAAAATGGATCGTTGTGTAAGATAAAACAACTGTCTTCTAAATGAAGAAGCAAAGTGAAAAATAAAAAGTTAGATCGAAAGAAAATATTCGAATGGCGCGGAAATGAAGCCTTCTGGTGCGCGTTTGTAATTAACGAGCTGGCCATGCTTGGCGTGGCTAGGAAGTTCCTGGTGAATGTGCCAACAATCTAGGCTAAAATTCTTTTCGAAGTTATCTAACTTTCTTTGCGGAGACTCTAGAGAAATCCATGAAGCTCAAACTTCAATATATCTCCAAAACTGAAATCAATAGATGTGATGCAGCTGGCATATGTGTTTGTAATTAAACATCTGACTGACCAGCATGCTAGACGTAGTTGATATGGTTCCGGTGAACGGATCCTGCAATCTCGCCAAGAGATCTACACGAAGTTATTTAACTTACTCTAATAACACACTTGCGAAATGCATGAAGGTCATTCGTTGTTGTATCACCGACTCTGAAATAAATAGCATCGATGCTTTATTTATGGGAACTCCAGATCATCAAAAAGAAATTAACTATTTATTTTATGGGAAACATTTTAAATTTAAATCATATTACTAACTTATTCTCGGAAACTGAAGAAACGGAACTGGTGAAGAATTAAATATTCTGGAATAGAGTAGGACTCCATCTTAGAGAACTAAATAATCCTCTTACTGTGAAAAGTAATCCGGCAAATTTCCGTTACCATAAAATGCACCACATCAAAGATATACGTGTGGAACTTGAGTAAGAAATAAAAAAATAATCTTATTTCTCGGAACGGTTTAATCCTATTCAATGTAGAAGGCGTGAAAGGTGCAGCAGATCTGTTTTAACGAGTGTCACGTTACTTCATTTCTCATTCTGTCATAAAAGTCAATGCAACAGTTCAACTAAATGTGAGCAAAGCGTATAAAGTGCTGTACAGTGTATGACGAAAATGGGGAGGCATTGACCTATAATATGCATCTCAAATCCTTCTTATGAGCTTCGTAGGGGCAACTACTGAAAACATCATCCGTGCAATAATGCCTCAAAAACATTCTGGGATATTTTCACGGTTGCCCAAATTACATACTCTTACTCTTTACTCTTTTACTTGTTTCAGTCATTTGACTGCGGCCAATGCTGGAGCACCGCCTTTAATCGACCAACTCGACCCCGGGACTTATTCTTTTGTAAGACCAGTACTTATTCTATCGGTCTCTTTTGCCGAACCGCTAGGTAACGGGGACATAATCACACCAGCATCGGTTGTCAAGCAATGCTAGTGGGACAAACACAGACACACACGCATATATATATATATGACGGGCTACTTTTCAGTTTCCGTCTACCCAATCCACTCACAAGGCTTTGGTCGGCCCGAGGCTATAGTAGAAGACACTTGCTCATGGTGCCACGCAGTGGGACTGAACCCGGAACCATGTGGTTGGTAAACAAGCTACTTACCACACAGCCACTCCTACATATTTTCTATTATTATTATTATTATTATTTTATTATTATTATTATTTATTATTATTATTATTGTTGTTGTTGTTGTTGTTGTTGTTATTAGTGTTCCGTTAAGTTAGAAACGCTTGCCACCTTCGTGTGTTTTCTACACATCGGATTCGTCTTTCGATACTTTAAACAGAGTCTCAGCTTCCCCATGAGAAGAAGCTGCTCAGCCCTTTCTAACGCAACACGTCTTCATTTCAGAAGACAAGGGGGCTTTGAGTGAAAGACGTTAAATCGTTACTACAGAACAATTCAAATTAATATTGGTGATGTCGTGATCTTTCCAACACTATATGCAACTCGACGATGTAGTGCGGGTTCTTTTGTCTCAATGTCAAGTGGTAAACGGACAGTTTAAGAACTGTCTCTTGAAACCATCCACATCCATTCACATTTATGACCTAAGAAGTTATTTACTTACCGGGGTTCATTTTGTAACTTAGGAGTGCAGTTATTCAACTGACTATCTATAGCCCAAGTGGCATAATTTTGTGTGTAGGCAGTTGCAGTTTTCTTCCCCAGATCCCTAGGTTGATAATTTTTGGGAGGGATAAGTATTTATTAAATTCGTTTCGGGGTTCTTGCATATATTAAGAAGCTTGAGGTATTTGTAAGCAACAAGTACCTCCAATGATATTCTGCAAAGAGTTTGTTGAAGTCACAAACAAAAGCTTTGATACTTGTTAGATTCACTAATCCAGGGTACCTCTGGCCGACAAGAAGCAATGATTTCTAAACACCGGATGTCCTGGAGTCCTTTGCGCTAATGAATTAAGTGCGATATTAATGCACCTCCTTCGTAATGAAGACGTCGTTTTTTTTCTGCGATGAAACACGCCAGCGATTACCAAATTCTCGCTCGAATCTGCAGTAACGTATTAAGATTAAATATTCAAAAGATGGTCCCTTACGTTTTATTTGTATCCTTTATAAACCATTCCATTGCAGCAATGGGATGGAGAAATATTACGTTATCTGTGGAGATGTGAGGGATACTTCTAAGAAAGATCTTCTAAAGGTTCTTTACAGTGTAACTCAGAGTAGAACTTGTTGATTTAAATTTTCTACATGATCTCAGGTAAAGTCTACGAATAAGCTGTCGTCATGTGATGGTATGTCCTACTTTTTTTAATGGTAGTAATTAGGAATTTCTGCGTTTTATTTAGGTTATTCCGCTTACGTTGGCAAAAATAGCTAATCCGCTACACTCTTATTAAATTTATGTCTAATGTGGTGCTAAATCTAAACTTAAGCTTATCGGCAATAAATAATCTAACACGATTGAACGCCTCCGCCTCATTAATATGCACGTACATATATATATGTGAGTGTGTATGTATGTATATTGTGTGTGTGTGTGTGTGTGTGTGTGTACATGCATTTACATATATATGCGTGCATACGCACAGCCATACATCCATGCACTCACGCACACTCAAGCAAAAGTACGTAACTGTATACACATAAATCAAGGCAACAAATACATAAAAGCCAGTTTTAGTGAGGCAGTAATTTTTATGTATATTAGCAATGTGTGTGTTGGTGTCGTTATGAAAGCAAATCGAAGTTAACGAGAACCGAAACTGACATATTCGTACGGCAGAACGTTACGTTTACTCTTTAAGCGCACAGCCATTAATTTATTAAGTTCTTAATGAGTCACGTGGGTGGTGTACGTTTTGAGTGTGTGTATTATGGAAAAATATTATCGTAGGTTCATCTTTCTATGAGCCGTTTTGCTGCTTTCACCAAATACCTAAACCAAATTTGCTTATCCTGAACCAGTTATGAGCACAGGACGACCCGTGGAACTTTCTCAATGGCAGGCCAGTGGAAAAATTAGTCCGAATGTTTTTAGTATTGCGGCTCACCTGATGATGAGGCATGTCTCATGCGGCCTCACTGACGATGTATACGCTCATGATGTCCACTCCTCAAAAGAAGCTGCGCTAGACACTCTACTGATTTGATAGTAGCCATGTTAGTATTTCACTAAACTTTTATTAAACTTGCTTCAATATTTTCTCCAGAAGTTGGTTTTTATTTTCGTTTTACCTAGGTGCATTTATGCTGCAACTCTCTTTGTGCTTTGCACCTCTTACCGTTATGAGGAAGCCAAAAGTTTGCAGAATACCGAATTCAAAAATGTCGAAACGCAATAGTTTGTTTTCCGCCTCAAGGTAAACAAGGTGGACATTTAAAAACTTTCAAAGCCTCATAATAGAAATAAGAAAGAATTTTGTAAGAAATAAAAATAAAATAAAAGAAAACATAGACAAAACAACAACAGCAGCAACCAAGAGAACGAAACATTATTCCATTCCTTACAGCAGACTTTGTTACTGATATCTGATCGCGTTCAACAGTGAGAACAATAACAATCAGAGCAGACAAAATTATCGAGAACGATACAGTTGCAGCAACAGCAGCAGCAACAACAACAGTAACAACAAAAAAAAACAACAACTACTACTACTACTATTACTACTACTACTACTACTACTACTACTACTAATACTAGTAGTAGTAGTAGTAGTCGTACTACTAAAATTACCAACAATAATGGTTTCAAATTTTGGCACAAGGCCAGCAACTCCGAGGAAGAGGAGAAGTGCATTACGTCGACCCCAGGACTCAACTCGACCCCGAAAGGATGGAACAGAAAGCCAACCTCGGCGGAATTTGAAGTGAGAACGTAAAGATGGACGAAATGCGTGCTAACGATCCTACCAGCTCGCAAACAAATTGTAAGAAGAAGAATAACACTTGAGTTTTGGTGGAAGCTGGGTAGTCGACCCTAGTGTTGCACTGGTACTTATTTTATCGGTCATGGACAAAATAAAAGATGGAGTCGACCTCAGCGGAATTCGTACTCAGTACATAAAACTTCAGAAAAAAAAAGGTCTGCTAACCGGTTTGCCTGAAACGTTAATGATTCTGCCAACTCGAAGGAAGAAAGATGTTGAGGCCGTTGAAGATTGCAAAGTGCAAAAGAAAACAAGAAACGGTGAGGAAGTAATTGAAGGTAAAAGAATGGGATAAACAAAACAATAAGATATATTAATGATGGCTTCTAAATTTAGGGACTAGGAAAGTAATCTTAAGGGCCTGGGATAAATCAATATCATCGAGCATATTTGATTGGTATTTTAATTTATCGAATCCGAGAACATGAATGTTGAAGTTGGTTATGGCGGGAATCGAACGTAAAAGCTGATCAGTGACATAAGAAATAGCGAAAGATAATTTCTTCGACGATCAGTCGGGTCTGTCAGTTGGTTGCCTTAAAAGAATAAATAATAAAGGGTTCCAAATTCTAGCTCGAGGTCATCAATTCCGAGGTGAGGCATTTTGTGCGACGCTCAATCGATTCAACCAACTCGTCGTCCTAAAAATGGTTTCAAATTGTGGCACGAGGTACGGGGTTTAAGGGAAGGTCAAGTGTTCAGCTTGTACTTATTTTACAGACCAATATAGTAAGAACGGCAAAACTGAAGTAGGCATAATTTGAACACAGAACGCAAAAGCCGGGAGAAATACCTATTTCTTTACTACCCACAAGGGGCTAAACACAGAGATGACAAATAAAGGCAGACAAACGGATAAAGTCGATTATATCGACCCCAGTGCGTAACTAGTACTTAATTTATCGACCCCGAAAGGATGAAATGCAAAGTCGACCTCGGCGGAATTTGAACTCAGAACGTAGCGGCAGACGAAATACCTATTTCTTTACTACCCACAAGGGGCTAAGCAGAGAGGGGACAAACAAGGACAGACGAACGGTTTAAGTCGATGACATCGACCCCAGTGCATAAATGGTACTTAGTTTATCGACCCCGAAAGGATGAAAGGCAAAGTCGGGCTCAGTGGAATTTGAACTCAGAACGTAGCGGCGGACGAAATAGCACAAAGCAGTTTACGCGACGAACTAACGCAACTATCTGCGTGACCCCTTAAGCTAGGAAATATAATCCTTTCTGCTATTGACACAGGGCTTGAGATTTTCTGGGGGAGAAGGGCTAGTTGATGACATTGAACCCCAGTGTTCAACTGGCGCTTACTGTATAGACACGTTGAAAGAATGAAGAGGAAAGTGCACCTCGGTGAAATTTGAACTCAGAATGCAAAGACAAGCTAAATGTTGCTAACAGTTTGTCAGGCGTGCTAACCATTCTGCCAGCTCACCGCACTATGAGGTTTATAAGGAAATCAATTTAATGGCTAAATGCCAGTTAAAAACCACATAAAACTATTCAGTCGATTCGGGAAAGACGAAACGCATATCTGACCTTGATCGTGCTTGAACTAAGAGCGTAATGGTCTGTAACTGAATACAACAAGTCACGCCGCCTATGATTCTGCTAAATTCACCAGCGACAAGGAAAATGTTAACCGGCTGTATTGAAATAAATTATTGTTATGTATGTATGTATATATATATATATATATATATATATATATATATATATGTATGTATGTATCTATGTATGTATGCGAGTATGTATGTATGCGAGTATGTATGTATGCATATATGTATGTGTGTATGTACGTATGCATGTAGATATGTATATATGCACAGAGATATATGTATGTATGTATGTATGTATGTATGTATGTATGTATGTATGTATGTATGTATGTATATATATATATATAATATATATATATATTATTATATAGAAGGAGCTTCTACAGGACTAGAACTGTTTCATTCAAGAGAAATCTTCAGGAAGCTCTTCAGGAGCTTCCTGAAGATTTCTCTTGAATGAAACAGTTCTAGTCCTGTAGAAGCTCCTTCTATATAATAAATTAATTTTACTCTGCTATGTATTGAGTACCTTATTTACTGTGGTTAACCCCGAATCAACCCGGGACCTACATATATATATATATATATATATATATTGTCCATACAAAATCACATGATAGCCCCTGGGCACAAGTCAGCAATGTCATTCCTTGGTGTAATTAGATATTGCGTGTCTTTCAACAAACAAACCTCCTCAGACAGGTGATCTTCCTTAGGTTAATCCAGCTCCAGCTTGTGTCCTGCTGGCATTAGGCCATCCAGGGATGACTGCTGATCTACATCCATCGCAAGGCAAATTCTGTTACCTCCAAACCGGACTTGGTATTCTCTTTACTTGCTCCAGTGATGCCCTGCATATCGTGGGACCCGCAAAGAAACTGAGTCTGCAAACCCTCTTAATCCCTTTCCACCTCATGCGTAAATATATATATATGTCAAGGTGGTGCCCCACCATGGCCGCAGTCTAATGGCTGAAACAAGTAAAAAATATATATATATGTGTGTGTGCGTGGGTGTGTGGGTGTGTTTGAATGTATATGTGTGTGTGTGCGCGCTTATTCTACTAACATTACTTTCGTTGAGTGACATAGTAATTTGACACGATATTGTAGAGGTTAATTTCGAGCACTGTGTGGATTTGAAACACTAAATCGATATTGCAAACATTCAGTGAAATATTTTATGCGTAACAATCTTCATACTTCTAATAGAATTTCTAATAGCGACACGAGAACAGAGATTTAAAGAAAAAGAAAGTTGATTATATCGATCTGCTGTGCATTATTTTAAAAAATTATAGAGTGATGAAAATTAAATTTTGTCTTCGTTGAGATTTGAACGTAGAACGTGCAGATAAGGCAATTATTGGAAAATATTTAATCTACTTCTATAAGTCTGCTATAAAGCAACAACAAAGAGCTAAGAATGTAGCAACGCCATCTAGAAACGTCAGTAATGTCTCCTTGAAATCAAGCCATACAGTATTAAAAGCAAAAAGGATACATTGGATAACATGGGCCTAGATACACTATGTTCTCGATTCATTAGAACTATAATAAACGCGATAGTCAAAAGTGGATCGGTTTTGATCATTGCCCTGTGGAATCATTTTCAGCCTTTTCAGCTAATATATTTGCAAAACCACCACCACCTCCATCGCCATCACTTTCATTAAGACATCCACCACCATCGCCACCATCAGACCTGGTTTCCCTGCTAGAAACAGTGGCCGAATTTTTTTTGTCTTAAACAAAATGACGCATTACGTAGTGTGTAGTCCTGGATGCTCCTAATAAGTCTGTATGGTCGCAGATGGAATGTCGTTGAACGATATGCGTGCTCAGTTAGGGTTAACTTTGAGCTCAAAGATATAAATAACAACCAATGGAATGAAAGATCATATTCGTTGCTTTTCCGCCTGTAAGAAATAGAAGCTAATCTTCCACAATTTGCACTTCGGCTTCTTTACCAAAAAAGGGCACATTACGAAATGGCTGAATAATTTTCTCATAATTCTTTGATCGTAGCTTTCCGGAAACCGTCTGAACGACGCTACACACCACCACTAACAACATCAACAACAGCATCAGGAACATCAGCCGTTCAAGAATTTGGACCTGGAGATCTCCATTTCCAGTGACTTCGCGGTCCACCTCCCAGTGGTGTCGGGCGTCAGCGAAGAGCCTTCGACTACAACAAGACGACCAAAGTTTTTTTTTCCGTCTTGTTGCTTAACAGCAGCAACAACAACAACAATAACAACAGCAACAACAACAATAACATCATCGTCATTATTGTTCGACCGTGGTCGAGACAATGGAATTTACCATGCTACGCCAGACTTCACGGCCCATCCTGGCATTACGGAGGTCCTGTTGTTGGATGCCTGTATCCCTGGAGATTACATCAGGGTAGGAGAGTGTGCACCCTCTGGTGTTGCGAGCAGATGGCTTCCAGAGGAGAAGAGTAGAAATTACTTCTTTTTCAGCTCTACAACAATGTCCAGCAAACTGGACTCTCCTACCTTTCACAATAACAACATCAACATCAGCATCACGATTACCACCACTACGTCAATAACGAAGGTCACCCCTTCGATACCATGGTGACGACGACGACGACGACGACCACAAAGACCACAAAGACCACAAAGACCACAAAGACCACAAAGACCACAAAGACCACAAAAACCACCGATGTAAGCATGTGGTTACATTGGTGATATTAATTTCCACTAGTGGCCTTTTCTTGCCGTTGACCGTGAAGCCTAGCATTTCAATGTCCTCCAGGCAACGACCTCCTTTGGAGACACCTGCAGGATTATTCGGGATTATTGCAGACAACAGAAAAAAGGAAGAAAGATAAGGAGACTACGTCGTAACCTGACCAATCTAACTTCCCATGTAGTTTCTGCGGTCGTGCGTGTTTGTCTCGAATCTGACTCATCAGGTATTATCAAGTCTGTGACTGACGTGAACGTTCCCGTCTGTAAATCTTTGCTCGCGGAGTCAAAGCAAGAATAAGACAGAAGATGTGATGATTATCTGGCTGTGAAACGGGCGGTTGAGATGTTCATGCATAGCCTAAAGAGTTTTCTAAATATACTCCTTGGGAAACGAAGCTATGCCATATGTGTCGCTCATTGGGTATGTACCTGCGGATCAAAGCATGCGCCAATCATTATTTGGATTAACCGATATTGTTTTATTCTTTTATTTGTTTCAGTCATTTGACTGCGGCCATGCTGGAGCACCGCCTTTAAAAATATAGATACAATTTGTTTATAGTGATCAAATGTTCAAGCAGCACATTTGCTCACTCTCTCCGTCAAATCCATGTTGTCTGAAACGTAGCGGCACACACGTACATAGACATAGATATGTATATGCAATGAGCTTCCACATATTTTCCGTCCACAAAATTCACGTCGAAAGCATTGATTATTAAAGGGATAAGTTCTCATGAAGTTGAATTGAAACCGAGAACGCGTAGTAGCAAATTTAGGTTATTATCCACACAATCATGATTTTAACTTGAAAAAATAATTACTTTACAGGCGTAAATATTCATATATATATGTGTGTGTGTGTATTTAATATCTGTTTCTTTTTTCTTTATTACCCACAAGGGGCTAAACATAGAGGGGACAAAGAAGGACAAACGGATTAAGTCGATTTCATCGACCCAGTTCGTAACTGGTACTTAATTTATCGACCCCGAAAGGATGAAAGGCAAAGTCGACCTCGGCAGAATTTGAACTCAGAACGTAACGGCAGACAAAATACGGCTACGCATTTCGCCCGGCGTGCTAACGGTTCTGCCAGCTCGCCGCCTTTGTGTGTATTTAATATCGTCTGTGTTAGCACCCTAAAGATTACTTTACAAAGCTCCACCATAGGTTTCGTCTACCATATGCTATCATACAACAGGATTGCCCCGTTCACTGGATATACTTGTGGAAATCCGTTAATATCCACAGAATATATACAAAGAAATTGTAATACAAGATGTAAGGAAGAGACTTTAATCTCAGGCACTACAATTGTTTCTATGCATTAAAATCAGCTGGTAATTGCCGAGTGTTTCATATATTAAACACATCATCATATTAATATGATTCCATAATAGCTGAGTACATGCACGTCTTCAGGTGAGTGGGTTTGAGAGCACAACTGGATCTCTTATACTTACCCATTGTTTTATAACCGTTTTCAATTTTTAGTATTCCGTTGACTAAAAGCAATATGGAAATACAACGGGATAGAAATTATGTTAAGTACCAAAAATAAATGAATGGAAATAAAAATGTCAAATGTCAAATGTAAGATAAATAAACTGACCAATTAATGCAATAATACGTGAAATACTCAGCAAATAAGAGCTGATGTTAACGCATAAAAACAATTGTAGTGATTTTGATTACAGCCTGTTCACTCCATTTTCCTGTATCAATAAACGCTAACCACTAAAAGATTTTTAAAAATTTTCTCTTTCTATTTTTTCATTTCTCTCTCTTTTAATTTTATTTTCTCGCTCTGTTTCTTTCTGTGTTCCTTTCTGTTGAAGAGCGTAGGCTCGAAACCTAAAAGAATTTCTCAATTCCCGAGCGTTAAACTAATACATTTGCTTGTTGTTTACACACACCCGTCTTCGTCTTTTGTTTTGTTACATCTTTTTGTAAATTCCAATTATATATATATATATATATATATATATATATATATATATATATATATATATATATGTGTGTGTGTGTGTGTGTGTGTCTGTATATATATATGCATATATATGTGCATGTATGTATATATTTTGTGAATCCTCCCCCTATATATGTGTGCATGTATATAGACATGCATCCCTACAATTACGCATATTTATATGCCAATATATTTAGTTTGTTGGTACCATACATCCTAGCATCCGTGTATTCATATACACCGTACACAATGTATACGCACACATAAACACACATATATGCATTGTGTGAGGGAAGAGTAATTTTTCCACGAAGAACAATCGCTGTCTTTCACTTCGCTTTATTATCAATTAAACAGTTAACTAATGAAGTAATTAACCAGCTAACTATTCCTTTGCTTGTCTCGGCTGTTTGATCAAGCAGGTAATCAACTGGATTTTAAGAGTCCTTTATGGCAAAAGAACCTTCACTCCGAATGACAACATCACAACACGAAATACCATGAAGGAGCTCGCAGAACAAATACAAGACCGAAGTCAATCAATCAGTCAATCCGTCAATCAGTATCTATCTGTCTGTCTGTCTATCTATCTATCTATCTATCTATCTATCTATCTATCTATCTATCTATCTATCTATCTATCTATCTATCTATCTATCTATCCATCACTCTACCTGTGCTTGTGTATGTGTCTATATGTATAATATGTGTGTATATAAGTGTAAGTATGTATATTCGTATGTTTTCTTGAATATACGACGTCTTCCAAGTTTTATCGCTATAAGTTTAGACTTTTTACATTATCTTATTAGATTTTTCTTTATATTTAGAAGATTAGATTTGCAAAATCCATTTCTGACGTTTCTAGACCTTCACAGTCTCAATTTCAAAAGTTGATTTTAATGTGCATGATGTGTGTGTGTGTGTGTGTGTGTGTGTGTGTGTGTTGTAGTGAATGATTTCGTTTAGACTTTACCGTCAAAGTGGTTTTGATTGTTAGCATTATACATCAGCATGTACATGCATACACACAAACACACAAACACACACATATACATACATTTATACATACATACATACATTCGCATATATAAGAACGCAGATTAGTTTCTGGTGTCTTCGACGATAAGTAATCCTTTGCCCGCTCATTAGAAGCTGTAGCTCATTTAATTAGAAAGGAAGGGGCTGTTTTATCCAAGGATATGTGAACCCATAAAATGTCCCATTCTGATGTGTAAGTAACTAGAGGCCGCGTGGTGAGACCCGGATCATCGTGATTCGAAAGAGGGGCATTAGGCCGTCCGGAGTGTATGCGTACACAGCAAATATACATGCATGTATTGATGTGTGTAAACATGTATAAGTATATATACGCACACATATGTACACATGCTCTCATATATACGTACACAGAACATTTGTTCATTCATACATGCATACACACATACATGCATACATATAGGTATCGGTGCAGGATTATGGCTACGTACAACCAATACATATGGTCATACGCACATACATGTATACAGGCCCACATACACATATGCATACACATATGCATACACATATACACTCATGCACGTCTTTTGACTGGTTTAATCTTTGCATTGTATTCATACATACACACACACATG
>NC_043011.1:59321703-59334203 GCF_006345805.1 Octopus sinensis | reverse complement strand
ATGTATGCATATATGTATGTATGCATGCAAGTATGCATGTATGTATATATATATAGATATAGGTAGATAAATAGATAGATAGATGATAGATAGATAGATAGATAGATAGATAGATAGATAGATAGATAGATAGGTAGATAGATATAAATATATAGCACAAGAGTCAGAATGACTCGATGACAGAGTTTCGTACGTGAGCACTTATGAAGCTATATCTATATATAAATATATATTGGTTAATATACATGCATGTGTGTGTTAGGGATGGTGGTGGATATATCTATCTATCGATTCTGGAAGAATAACAGGCGAAGCGAAATCCTCCACAGTGTAATTTGAACTCACAACGTAAAGACGGGCCACATGTCGTCGCTAAGTACTATGATCGGCGTTCTATCGATTCGGCCAGCACGCCACCTTAATAATAATAATAATAATAATAATAATAATAATAATATAATAATAATAATAGTAACAATTGTGACTTCATTTATTTGCTACAAGAGTGAAGGTGGGGGTAGAATACAAACACAGATATAAAATATGGGGTTTTATATATAATGAAATGATAGAAAAAAATAAGTATGCACGGTATACACTGAAAAAGAAAGGACAAACGCATGGCCTACATAGGTTTAAAAAAGTGGTGAGCTGGATGATAGAAATGTGGCCCTCCTGGTACAGGAAGGCCTCTAGGGATAATCGAGGAACCCCACTGTCCGAGATTTCCCTCAAACCTCAAGAGCAGGTGCCTTCTCCAATTCTTTCTCTCCGACTCATGGGTCTACACATTTTCGCGAACTGTCACCCACTTTTCAATAAACTCATTCGAGGGCAGCACAATGATAATAATTATGATGACGATGATGTTGATGATGATGGTGGTGGTGGTTGTGGTGTTGATAATGATGGTGATGATAATGATGATGATGATGATGATGAAGATTTGAAATTTTTGCAGAATGTCAAAAGTCAAAGGGTGGGGCGTGACTCGATTATAACGAGGCCGGCACTTTACTTTATCGACCCGATATGATGAAATACAAATTCGATTCCAATGATAATGACAATGATAATACTATTTTGCAGAGCACGATTCCTAGAGGTACTGTGATGCTCTGTTATTGATGTCTTTACCCATACTTTTCAGCATTGTCAGTGAATATAAGTGGAGGGGACTTTGTCGTTGCATCATCATTGTGTAAGTGAGCCACAATGTGGAAGCATGAATTTCTAGTAATAGTAGCCAAATGTCCCCTAATCCGGACCTGCAGAATTTCCAAAGGTAAACGACGCAGTGTATGACGTACGTCTTCAAGACGTGGTCTTGATAGATGATGCGGTGGTAACGGTTGTAAGCTCTTTAATTATAGTCCTGCTCACGGGAGCTGACCCGTGGATAAACAACCACAAATCTAACTATCAGAAACGACATGTACTTTTAAAAAGATTGCCTCTTATGTAGTTTAATTAGATATCTTAATTAAACATAGGATCCATAATTCATTTTACGAAGGTATGCAAATGTAAATATGTTTATGCGGTCATAAAGCACAATAATGGAATCCACTGGGAATTGAAACCGCGCTGGAAACAAGACGTGATGAGATATCTAACTCTCGGTTTACAGCGGCAGTAAATATATAGTAAATCGATAATACATACGATAGTTTAGTTTATAACTTTTGATATCATCAAATTTATCAGTCTAGGTATCCGATACTAGTTAACAGCTATGATGTTTTAAACGAAAGATGAAGAAACGTTGAAAAATAAATATCGTGTCAACATGGGATGAAGTGTTATGATGAAGAGTGAAAAAGAAAAACAAGCTATTGTTGTTAAGGTATTGATTGAGACGTGATTCGAACCGTAGAATACACTGGATGTGCTTTCAGGACACGTTTCCACCTCAAACTTTTAGTGGTGGAACATTTTATCAAAGTTTTGAGATTCTAAGTAAACTAATAAATGAATAAATATATAAATAATAATGATAATAATAATAATAATAATAATAATAATAATAATAATAATAATGATAATAATAATAATAATAATAATGATGATGATGATGATGATGATGATAAAATGTCAGGGCCGAAAGAGACACATGTTGCATTCGGATCGTTGATATGTGGATGAAATCAAAGTATTTTAGAAAGGAAGGTACCCCGTGACCGCACACACTCGCGTGCGCGTATGCAGTGCGAACACATGTTCATACAAACACTTACACATATGAGTATATATGCATATACACACGTACATATATGGCCACATGCATGAGCATATAATTTCTAAATATGTGTGTGTGTCTGTGTGAGAGAATGCTTTTGTACATGTATGCGTATATATATCTGCATGTATGCAAACTCCATCGGAGAAACGAAGTGGTTTTCATTTATTTTCAGCTAAGCATTCATTAAATTCCATGAAGTTTCACTTCCCGGTGCTTTTATGTATGCGCATTTGTGTGTGTGTGTGTGTGCGTGTGTGTGTGCACGTGCTCACGTGTGTGTTAGTTAAATTTTGCACGCGCGTGTGTGTATGCTTTTAAACAAAATATAATGTAATATGATTATATATACATATATACATACATACATATCTATATATGTGTGTATGTATGTATATGTATCTAGGTGTATATATATACATATATATATATAATATATATGTGTGTGTGTGTGTGTATATATATATATATGTATTTGCGTGTATGTATACATATATATATAAGTCTATGTATGTATGTATATATGCGTGTATGTATGCGTGTATGTATATGCGTTTGTGTGTGTGTGTGTATGTACATATTGCAGGTGATATTAAAAAAATGATCTCAACGTGACATGTGACGAATACCGGTAAATAATTAAAAATATATACTAACAAAGTATAGAGGTACAACAACAACACACACACACACGCACACACACACGCACACACACACACACACATACAAACAGAAATAAACAAAACAATCTTTGTAAAGAACATCTGAAGTGTAAAGGTGAGAGAATGATTGGAACTTACCTGTTGTTGTGTGTGACAGCGAAGTGTAAATTTCAGACTTAAATAAGTCTTTCTCTCCATCTCTACAGATCCATGAAATTTTATACACATACACATATATACATACACACACACTCACATATATTCCTGTATATATATATATATATATATAATATATATATATATATATATATATATATATATATATATATATATATATAAAATTGTCAGATTATGTTTCTTTAAGTATGTACCGTGCAATTCTTTCGGTTAGGCTCTTCATTGAAACACTGGTGGCAGTAATAGTAGTGACAAAAACAACGGCAATAATGAGTATAATGATTATTATTACAATTGTTGTTACTATTATTATTATGTGTATTAGTATTATTTATAGAAACTAGAAGTGGTAGTCGTCGTAGCAGTAATATCATTATTATCAATATTTATATCATTCAGCATCCTTTTGTTGCTAGAAGTTTGGAATGTAATATATATTTTAATGAAGTGAAAGAAATGAATAAATAAGATATTAAAAATATATAGAATAGAAGGAAATCCACATTTAAATTGGAAGCAGCGAAGCGTTTCATCTAGAATAGATTTGCCTTCTTAAATTGTATATATGTAGGTACGTGCGGCGCGTGCAACGCTTTTATAAGCGTGACGCACCTTCATATATCGCAACGTATAAATAGAATATGATATGATATAATTTGAATATTCTATTATACTATACTGGATTTATAATATATGTTATAATAAACTTAATGATAATTGTAATAACAAAGTAGTAATTAACAGCCAAACCCGCTGAAGTAACTATAAATATTTAAATTTAACAGTTGAAAGTCTTGGAAAACATTCGTTGAATACTTCTTATTCCATAGACTTTTTTTTCCTTATTTTCTTTTTATTATTAACATTATCATCATTATCATCATCATCATCATCATTATTATTATTATCAGAATTATTATTATCAGTGTTGTTTTTGCTAGTTTGTATTTTTTTTGCGTTGTTTGTTGTTGTTTGTTGTTGTTGTTTGTATTGTGTTATAGTAATAATAATAATAATAATGTCTCTCTCTCTCTCTGAGTGTGTATGTCTTGTGCTGGGAGGAACTAACTGACTGTTTCAATGGCTTTGCTGGAATCCTGCCAGTCACCCGCTGACTGCTGCCACCACATTTGTGACGTCAAATGTTTCTGCTGTAGACTCGGCACGGTTTTACTTTCGAAATCATAGGCTGTTGCGCTTGTTGTTGCGTTTTTCAAAATCTCTCTCCAGTGACGCAAGAAAACCAAAACTAGCAGCATGCTTCGGAAAACAGAATATAAGCAACACCAACACCAACATCAACAACAACAACAACAACGGCAGCGAACAAGAAGATTATATTTCTTGCTTATTATCATGCATCTGTAACTATTATTGTGTTTATATTTTCACGCCGACTCTCATTCACACATAAGCACACGCATTCATATATTACAGGCTCCTGCATGCAGCGACGTAGGTACTCGATCTCTGAATATTGTATTGAATTATTTAAGACGCACACACACACAGAAAAGTTACGGCACTATACAACATGCACACAAACACACACATATATATATAAGCACATTCATACATATATACGTATGGCGATAAAATATATGGTATTCATAATTCTACGCAGACATGCACAGGCGTATATACTTTCCTATGAAAATACATATATATATAATATATATATGTTCATACATACAAATATACATCGATGTACACGTACACTTGAACATAAGCATGTACATACACACACCACACACACACACCACGCATACAAACACACAGACACAGGCACTTATACAGAGACAAAAACGGACACACATACACAGATCTACCTGACTGGCAATGCAATACGGTATGTAGAGAAGTCCAGAGAAAAACGAAGGAGAAAGAGGGAGGATGTGGAAGAGAGGGAGGGAGCAAAGCGAAAGAGAGAGAGAGAGAGAGAGAGAGAGAGAGAGAGAGAGGAAGGAATGGAATTATTAAAAAAAATATTTTGAGTTCGGGTTGATATCAAAAACAAAATAAAATTGATTGTTAACAAATATTGAAATTAAAGATTTTCGTCGGACGAACTAAATACTAAAACAAAACAACAAAAATTATCCAAATTAAGAAAATAATCAAAAAAAGAGAAAAGAACATAGTAAGCAACTTTATATATATATATATATATAATATATATATACATGTGGTGTGTGTGTGTGTGTATGTGTGTATGTGTATGTGCACACACACACAATATATATATATATATATATATATATATATATATATATATATATATATATATATATATATATGAGCAAAATACGGATGTCTAGAATCGGCTGGGGGCGGCAAGTGGGGGGCGAACCTGAGGAAGTTTTCATTCATGGAAAGGCAGAAGGTACTATTGATGTTTATAGCACATTCTACGTGGATATTTTATTTATTACATCATCATCATCATCACCATCATTACACATACATACATATATATATATATATAATATATATATATACACACACATGTATGTATGTATATAATGTACATGGACATGCCTCACAAATGAATTACTCCCCCTCCTCATCTTCTCTCTCCTTCTCTTCCCCTTTCTCCTCCTCCATGTCTCTCTCTTACTTTCTCTCTTCCCCGGCTGCTCTCTCATTCACTTTCTCTGTCTAACGAACAAACACACACTCACTCACACACACACGCACACATACATATATGTGTATGTAATTATATTCATATAGGATTTACACTTAATGTAGTCTTTCGTTTATGCATTATCTATCTATCTATCTGTCTGTCTGTCGGTCTGCCTGTCTATCTATCTATCTATCTATATATCTATCTATCTATCTATTTGTCTGTCTATCTATCTATTTATCTATCTTATCTCGCAGTAACTTACATTTGCGGTCGTCGTTACCCTTTCATGCTATTTTTTTTACTATATAATGATAAAACAATAAAATAATAAATTCTAGTTCTTATCCTTACAAATACTGTTACAGCTGCAGTACTTTTCTCTCTTGTAAATATTATCGCTGATTTTAGTGTTGTCTTTCTTGTTAAAGGCTGTCCGTATTGTTAAAGTAATTTTTTTTTATTCTTTAAGTATGGTCCGATTTGAGGTATAAACTCTCGGACATTCTTTGAAGAATTTTATAATAATTATAACATTACAGCCTCGGCTTTTTAACACCTTATTTCATCAATTGTAATTTTTTGTTTTGTTTGATACTGTTCTAATGAAAGATTACAGTTGCAAGTGAAAGATCTTGTGGCGTATGATTGTTGTTATGCCACTGTGTGATATCGGGCCGGGGCTACGGATTCTGGCGCACCTTTAGGATATTTTTATTAATAACACAGCAACAGCCTGATTTGATCTTTATTTTATCAGCGTGAATTATTGGATCTGAGGCAAATTACGATTAGATTATATAATGAAGCTGATAGTACATAATTATGTTTTGATAAAGAAAAATATACTAAATACCATTTTTAGCGGGTGAGCACCGTTCACTTCGGCCATAAGACTCTTTGTTTCATCCGAGCTTTGAAAGTGCATGATAGCAGTGCCGGCGCTTCACTTAACGCGGACTTCTCAACTTGCGCTCAAATGCGCAAGCGGACTTTCGCAAACTTGACAACAACATAGATACAGATATTACGTGACAGCTGAGTTAGTACTAGAAATTCTAGCTTAATACTAGTGTTCTGTATGATCGACTAAACCTCTCTGTCCCGCCACGAGATATGTAACTTTGCAGCTGCTTGTCTTTTACTTGTTGCAGTCATTAGACTGCGGCCATGCTGGGGCAGGACCTTGACGTGGGTTAACCGAAGACGTCAACTCCCAACATTTACGTTTGTTTTCGCTATTTTCTTTTAAAATTTTCAAATCAGATATTTTGCCGTCTTTTTTCTCGAATCGCCATGTTTAAACATGTATCTATGTATTTATGCATGCATATACATAAATACATACATATATATATATATTATATATATATATATATATATATATGCATGTATATATATATATGCGTATACACACATATATATATATATATTTACATACACAAAATATATATATATATATATATAATATATATATATATATATATATATATATATATATATATATATATGTATGTCTGCAGTATGCATGCCTTGTCTGTGAGTGCGTGTGTGCGCGCATATGCGTGTAGAAAAGGAATAGAGAGAGAGGGGGGAGTGAAACGGTTAACCAGTCAAGATAAATAGGGCACAGGACAAACGGACACATAAACACAAATATAGGCATATGTACATATTTGATCGAGCGCGCACACACACACACACAATACACATAGACAATAGACACACATATAGACGTCGGGCTTCCACACAGTTTTCGTCTACCTAATTCACTTGTAATGCATTTACCGCCCCGGGGCCGTAGTAGAAGACACTTGTTTAAGGTGATGAATCGTAGAATTGAACTCGAAACTACAAGTTTCCAAAGGGACCGTCTTAACCACTGAACTTCGCCTTCATCTACGTTAGCAATTAATATATATATAAAAAAACACAGAAAGAAATATAATTACATATAATGAATGATGTATTTGATTTTCACCTTATACGATAATCCTGAGTTTTTTTTTTCTATAACCTATAATCGGGATTAATGAAATGAAATGGTTCTATCTGGGAATCGAAACAGGATCCTCGATTCGACGAGTCGAGAACGTACATCAACGCAGAGTCAAGCGCGTTTCATGCATTAGGATTGCTATGCGATAGCTTACAAAGATGAGTGCGGTGGGGGCAAGGAGGTCTGTTGAGTTTAGAGAAGGAGGGAGTGAGAGAGAGAGAGAGAAAGCGTGAGAGAGAGAGAGAAAGAGAGAGACTGCTGCTGCTGCTGCCACTACTGCAAGTACTACTACTACTACAACTACTACTACTACTACTACTACTACTACTACTACCATTAAGTACTATGTGCTTCAAGTCAGTAAACTCCTCTCGCAAAATCTTCCTAAGAAAACATGCAGCCGCACGGTGTGTGTGCGCGCGTATGTATGCATGTATGTATGTATGTATATATGTATCTATCTATCTATCTATCTATCTATCTATCTATCTATCTATCTGTCAATCTATCTATCTATCTATCTATCTATCTATCTATCTATCTATCTATCTATCTACTCTCTCTCTCTCTCTCTCTCTCTCTTATATATATATATATATATATATATATATATATATAATATATACACAAAAATACATACATGCATACACATACCTATATATATATACATACGCACACACACACACAGAGATTATATTTACGTATACATGTGGATACATACATAAACACACAAACACATTTACAAACGAATTTCAGGGTAACGTTTACAAATTTCTGGGATGGGGTTCAAGTTGATTACATCGAGCCCCCCCCCCCACTATTCGACTGGTACGTATATTATCGACCCCGAAAGGATGAAGTATAAAGTCGACCGCGACGGGATTTGAAATCAGAATGTGAAGACGGACGAAATGCCGCTAAGAATTTCAACCGGCAACTAACGATTCTAATAATACCATAAAGAGAGGAATATATGTAGTATTTCCGTAACTGCTGTTATTCATACATAAGCATGCGCACGCACAAATACATACAGACTCACATATACACACACACATACAAAGGCAAAGGCACACACACACACTCACACACATATATAGGTGCAGGAGTGGCTGTGTGGTAAGAAGCTTGGTTCCGAACCACATGGTTTCGGGTTCAGTCCTACTGCGTAGAACCTTGGGTAAGTGTCTTCTACTATAGCCTAGGGCAGACTAAATCCTTCTGAGTGGATTTGGTAGACACACACACACACACATATATATATGTGTGTGTGTGTGTGTCTGTGTATATGTTGCCCCCCCCCAACATCACTTGACAACCGATGGTGGTGTGTTTACGTCCCCGTCACTCAGTGATTCTGCAAGGCACACCGATAGGATAAGTACTAGGCTTACACAGAATAAATCCTGGGGTCAATTTGCTCGACTAAAAGCGGTGCTCTAGCATGGCCGCAGCCAAATGACTGAAACAAATAAAAAAATAAAATAAAAGAAAAGAATATATGTATATATGTATGTGTGTGTATATATATATCCTTAAATCCTTAAAAATGTTTTAGCCCGAAGGCCGCGGCCATGCTGGGTCACCACATATATAATATATATGTATATATATATATATAATATATATATATATATATGTATATATATATATAGATAGATAGAGAGAGAGAGAGCGAGAGAGGGAGAGAGAGTGTGAGATTACCAATATTTAAGGGCAACAGAGTTAGTTAAGGGCCAAGAGTTTCCTGCGTTTCGTAACTTGGATAAGTGCAAACGCACGAAAGCCTCGGGCCCTGTGTCATTCTGTTGCTTCTATAAAATATTAATAAAACAAATGTGTGTGTGTGTGTATCGCTTGTATTCAAGATGTGTCGTCCTATCTACAGTTATTCAGATGTGTGCATGTATGAGGGGTGGATTAGTGTATGGTATTGCCCGTAACGTGACGGAGATATTATATGACAACGTATTCGGTGACGCAACGAGCATTGTATTACCAACTGCTTTATTATTCCCATATCGTCGAGAAATGGATATATATTAAAGAAACTTTGGGAAAATTCCTGCTTATTCTAAGCTTATTTCGGTCCGTCAAATTCTTTACCACTCGACCATACCAGATAGGAACAGCAGCGAAAGGCGAGAGGCTCTCTTTAGAACCCTGTGGTTCCAGTTTCGAACACATTAATCAGTACCGAATCAACTGTCTTCTACTTTAATCACGGGCCGACTAGTGTCTTGTGAGTGAATTTGGAAAACGGAAACTGTAGAATCCCATCGTATACATATCTTTCTATCTATTTATCTATCTAGCTATTTGTTTGCGTGTGTGTGTGTGTCTGTTTTGTATGTTTGTGTTTGATCCTCCGCGTTTGACAACAGGTATTGGTTTGTTTACGTCGCAGCTTTGCTGTAACAGATTGATGGAATAAATAAAGGACTTCAGAAACTCAGTACTGCGGGAGCATTTGTTAGACTATATCACTTAAAGTAGTGCCCCAGCATGGCCACAGTGCAATGATTGCGTCATGTACAAGGTAAACGACAATACGTTGAATATTTCCGTCGCCCCATCAGTATATCCCAATAAATAAATAAATAAATGTGGTGGTCACGACCGTCTCTTTCTCGACTACTACAGGTTAAGACGACAACAACAACAAAAACAACATTACCAGCAGCAGCAGCAGTAGTAGTAACAATAGCGTTAGTAAAGCAGTAACAACAACAACAACTTTGAATTAATTAATGTTATAATATTTTGGTAAAGTACCGTTTTTTTGTTTTCTTCTTTCTTCAGGAAATCCATGAAGACAACACATAAGAAGACGGAGAAATCTTGTTCTATAAATGAACATAATACAAACAGACACACAGACACATAGACACACGGAATCACACGTACAGAAATGAATACACACACACACACACACTCTACGAATTTATATATAACTATGGACGTTTATACACGCAGACGCACACACGCACGAACACGCGTGCACATATGCACTGACTGTCACAGGTTTGCGGTCAAATGCAGGCTGACTCGTGTATGCAACAGGTGAACACACCAAAACACTTCAAGTTACCTATGGTTACGATAGGCAGGAAGAATAAATATTACACACACGTACTCACACACACGGACAGGCACAGGAATGGCTGTGTGGTAGGTAGCTTGCTTACCAGCTACATTGGTTCCGGGTTCAGTCCTACAGCGTAGAACCCTGGGCAAGTGTCTGCGACTATAGCCTCGGGCCGATCAAAGCCTCGTGAGTGGATATGGTGGACGGAAACTGAAAGAAGCCTGTCGTATATATATGTCGTGTATATATATATATATATATATATATGTGTGTGTGCGTGTGTATGTATGTATGTATGTATGTATGTATGTATGTATGTATGTATGTATGTATGTATGTATATATGCATGCATGTGTGTGTATATGTTTGTGTATCTGTATTTGTCACCCCCAACATCGCTTGACAACCGATGCTGGTGTGTTTACGTCCACTAACTTAGCGGTTCGGCAAAAGATACCGATAGAATAAGTACTAGGCTTACAACGAATAAGTCCTGGGATTGATTTGCTGGACTAAAGGCGGTGCTCCAGCATGGCCGCAGTCAAATGACTGAAACATGTAAAAGAATATATAATTAATAGAAACATATATATATATAATCAATAGGTACTACTCTAGACACAAGGACTGAAATTTAGTGGGTGGAGGCCAGTCGATTATATCGACCCCCAGTACACAACTGCTACTTAAGTCATCGACCCCGAAAACATGAGAGGCAAAGTCGAACTCGGCGGAATTTGAACTCAGAACGTAGCGGCAGACGAAATACCTATTTCTTTACTACCCACAAGGGGCTAAATACAGAGAGGATAAACAAGAACAGACAAACGGATTATGTCGATTATATCGACCCCAGTGCGTAACTGGTACTTATTTAATCGACCCCGAAAGGATGAAAGGCAAAGTCGACCTCGGCGGAATTTGATCTCATAACGTAACGGCAGACGAAATACCTATTTCTTTATTACCCACAAGGGGCTAAACATAGAGGGGACAAACAAGGACAGACAAACGGATTAAGTCGATTATATATCGACCCCAGTGCGTAACTGGTACTTATTTAATCGATCCCGAAAGGATGAAAGGCAAAGTCGACCTCGGCGGAATTTGAACTCAGGACGTAACGGCAGACGAAATACTGCTAATCATTTCGCCTGGCATGCTAACGTTTCTGCCAGCTCGCCGCCTTAGATAGATAGATATACAATTAATATAAGCAACATTTTGTAACGCTTCACCAAAGGAGAATTACAACTGTCACGAAATATGACTAGGGCGTTAGGAAATACCCATGTTGCTAGAAATAAGAGCTAAAGCACTCTAATACTGTAGTTAACGCTCATTAATGAAAACATATACTCTAAACAGGAACCTTAATTTTCTCTCCCTCTTTCTTTCTCTTTTTCACTCAAACTGTAGATAAACTATGTGAAGTAAAAATTCTGACCATTTCCAGTTGACAAAGCATGCAGGATCTTGTCAAAAATAAGTTCCTGCGATGTTGACAGCCTTGGAAGTCGCAGGAAGTGGAGAAAAGAGCTGCTGGAAGAGGCAGCAGAAAGAGCTCGCTTCGTCTGGAGCAAAGGAAAAAAGTAAAAGAGAGAGGCTCAGACCGTAAGGTACAGCGAGGAGGTGAGAAGAATTGGGCATCGCCTAAGGGCTTCTCCAGGCCGAAAACTACAGTTATAAGAATGTAACTGAATCT
>NC_043011.1:59296703-59316703 GCF_006345805.1 Octopus sinensis | reverse complement strand
AACGCTATTAAGGAGACACAAATATTGCAAGGTGTTCTGTTACGTGTTGCATTGATTCTTCTAATTCGGTGTTCAAGCTGGTGATACCGTAAGTCTATACCGCAAGAAGAGGCATAGCCTATCCGAAAGTTTTCCAGACAGTTTCTCTCCCAATGTTTGGGTTGCCCCGGAGCTATGATCGAAGTTACTCGGCTAAGATACTTCTACTCTTAACTAAAGGCAAAACTATTGATTATTAGCTGTCCTAATCACCCCACTTCGAACTCGTTTACTACTGATTTGTCATGCTACGCAACTGCTGCTGATACTGGTCGCTTCAGCAAGTCACATATATCACCACTATATATGATACACAAACGATACTTTCCTCAACGAGCCTAAGATATTTTGCGATAACAAATTTCTTCCACCTCTTCAATCAATCCTCTGTTTGAAAACAGAATTTATCCTGAAAAACACAGAATTACAAAACAGCCTATTTAGGAGGTTATTTAGTAATGAACCATCTTTATGTTTGTTATCATTCATTAACGTCGTCTTACATTGCTCAAAGGGTTTGCAAATATTTATCTCATTTTTATATACTTCAATGCTTCAAGTAAAATACGATACCCAGCTTTCTAATTATTCTTGTTGCTTGCTTTCATCCTACTACAGAATTCTGCCTTGTGAGCCATGTACGTGCTCTGTTGTGTTCTAGTTTGGGGTTTAACGTAGAAAGTATTTAATGTAATACGTATGCACCACCTCGTACTTTTATGCTTTTTCAAGTGTAATTTCTTACATATTTTTTAATTCCTCCCCGCCTATTATTATCGGGATTGCTTCAGTCACAGTATTATGGTTATCACTATTTCCAGTCATTTATATAAAGATAGTCTTTCCAGTTCAATTCACGATAATTTCTTGTTGGTTGGCGCCGAAACTTTGTTTAGGACTGGGGTGCTTCCTATGATATTTTTCCTTAATAACGATATTCCACTGATATTATACATGGCACATGGATCTGAATGTGTCCCTATTTTCCGAGATATTTTCTATTCTACAGTCATAACAACTATGTTCCTATTTCCTGTTGGTATTTGAGAATGAGGGTAAAATCTACAATGCAGGTACCCCATCTCAGCCTTGCCCTTGTTTAAACAGCCCAGGTAAAAGCAATTTGGTTAACTGTTTCTGCTTAACCATCACATATTCAGAAGTTAATTCATGCATTCTATATTACCAGATTCTTCTAGATATTTCTGGTAGGAATGCTACTCTCCTGTACTGCAATCAAGCGTCATTGAATGCTGCACTTCTCTGGCAATACTGCGATTATTCTGCGCATGTTACCAGACAGTTCAGTCTTTCAGAAATTTGCCACGTACGAGAATTTCTTTTAAGCGTTATAAAATGGTATTATGAAACCCTATTCTTATCTTATTTTTTACATTTTTCAAAACCCATATTTTGCTTTCCCACTTTCTTATCAAACATATCTGTCAATTCAACTTCTGTTGAGTGACTCTGAGAATCTTTGATGAGTAAATATTTTAAATATATTTATGCTTATCGCTTCCCATTTAATGGTGGTACTCATTAGGCTTTCACTCAATTATGCTTTTAAAGTCTGTACTCACACTACGACTAATTTACATGACATAAACAAGCCAACACCTTTTCTCAAGAAGTGTTAGTTTGTGTTGAAGCAGACACGCCTCCTGAAATGTGTATACATAGGCACGCACGCACACACATACACACGAGCTTCCACTCCGTTTCCGTCTAATAGATTCACCCACAAGATAGCAGTTGGCCAAGATCTATAGTAGACGTCATATACTCAAGGTGCTTCGCAGTAGGACAGAACACAAAACCACACGGCTTCACCGTGAGCTTGTTACCCACACAACAATGCCTGCGCTTATGTTGTGTCGCTATTTGAAATAAGGTTCCATTATTCTTTTCTAGGTATTTTCCTTATCCTACAGCACATTTTATAATTGGTTTCTAGTTGCATAACACTTTGTTCCCCTCTATTCGTGGCAAGCACAATATATCTGCAACAGATTTTGTGTAGTGTATTCTAAAGTATGTTATTATATTATTATCTCGCTGTCTGTTTGTGCTAATTCGTTTAACGGTTGCTTGAAAATATGGTTGCTTATTCCTGGCACATTTAGTGTATGTAAGTGTATTTCTTCAATCTACTGCATTTAGCTCTGTTTTAAGTATTAATCAAATAAAACGGTCATAATACTCCTTCTTAACCCTTTCTTTCATCTGTGTTTAATATACGGTTTTGTATTCCTTGATAACAAATTACTTAGAAGCCTGTAATTGATTTCATTCGCTTATATCTCTTTCTTTATCAAACACGAAATTTGTATTCATAATTAATTTATCGCACCCTCTTTTAGATTGCATTGGTAACATTTTCTGATCCTAATCGCATATTGCTTCCCTTAGTAAATCCTTGAACCGTTTGTAGTCGTGTTTCTAGTTATTTACCATCAAACTAGTTTTCAGACGCTTGATTGCATTTGTTGCTAGTTCACCACCTTCGATGAATTTATTAACACCAGAAAGGAAAGGAAGAGAGAGTAAGTGAGAGAGGGTTCTTAGAATATTCCTCTTCAAAATAGAGATGTGTTAATAATAATTGATTCTCCCGTCGAAGACGACGCACGAGTGTCCCGACTTTATCAAACAGCCTATACAAAGGATTTATTTAAATTGATCAAATGTATGAGCTGTACGTTAGTTCACGCCCTCACGTGTCGAAGTGAGTGATTATGTGCTTTGCTCAAGAACACAACACACAACCCAGTCTAAGAATTGAAACCACGATCTAGCGATCATGAGTGCAACACTCGAACCCCTAGACTATAATATAATAATAATAATAATAATAATAATAATAATAATAATAATAATAATATTAATATTAATAATAATAATAATAATAATATATTAATAATAATAATAATAATAATAATAATAATAATAATGATAATAATAATAATAATAATAATAATGATAATAATAATAATAATAATAATAATAATAATAATAATAATAATAATGATAATGATAATAATAATAATAATAATAATGATAATAATAATAATAATAATAATAATAATAATAATAATAATAATAATAATAATGAATGAAGTGAAATAGAACACGTGCGTGTGTTTATTATTGGCATAATGACCCTCCAGTTGTACAACAACATCTGATTTAACATACCTGAATCTTTCAAATGAAATGCAGAAACTAAAACTTCTTGAACTTTGGTAGTTTCTTCACCTCTGTCTGAGCGATGTTTTACTAAGAAATCGAAGTCGCCATCTGAGTTTTGAGGTTTTTTCCCATCTCTTGATACACACACACACACACACACACACACACACATACACACACACATACATATACATATATATATATATATATGGAACGTTGCTTTGATTTCCTTAGTATTGAAAACCATATCCCAATACAAGTGTAGAGCTTTTCTCACGCAATATATTTTCTATATGTTTTTGTCAATTCTTATTCCATTTAACCTCCGACAGTCAGTATAATGTCCAGTGGACCTAGCTGTTGGCGAGAACGTCTCATTCAATAACTGTAGACTTTGCAAAGACTGAAAATCTGGTTTTGATGCGGGAAAATGCTTCCTTGTATCAATAAAATAGTCTGCACTTCATACAGTACATTATTCATATCAATAATGGTGGCTTTGAGGACGCCGAGCTGGCAGAGTCGGGCAGAGTATTTAGCGGCATTTCGCCTGCCTTTACCTTCTGAGTTCAAAGTCGATCGAAGTTGATTTTGCCTTTCATCCTTCCAGGGTCGATAAAATTAAATACGAGTTGAGTGTTGGGGTCAATGTAGTCGACTTACCCGCTTCCCGGAAAGTGGTGGCATTGGCCAAAATTTGAAACCAATGCTGGACTTTGTAATTAATCTTATGGAGCTAAATTCAGATCTTCTGTTTTTTCACACAATGAGTTTGCATTGTTGCTTTCCTGTGCAGGTTTGTATTTCGTTTCCTTTTATCCTTTTCTCTTTCCTCGAGACCCAGCATTGAAGGGTTTATTGAAAGGAATCTACTCCGGTACTTATTTATTTCAGTCTGATATATATTCTGTAGGGTCTTTTGTCGAGCCGCTAACTAATGCGGACGTAAACAAACCAACACACATCCTCAATCGGTGGTGCAAGGACAAATGCAAATACACACACACGCGCGCGCGCGCGCGCTGAAACATATATATACGACGGTCTTTTGTCCAGTTCGCGTCTGCTGTATTGGTCAGTCCGGGCTATAGTAGTCGGAATATTCCGAAGATGGAGCGCAGTAGCACTGAATCCAAAATTACATGGTTACAAAAGAGAAAACTTTATGGCCACTTCATGCATGTTTTGCTACGTTAATCAGTTTTCCTCTATTTTCTTC
Source organism: Octopus sinensis (assembly GCF_006345805.1). Lineage (NCBI taxonomy): Eukaryota > Metazoa > Mollusca > Cephalopoda > Octopoda > Octopodidae > Octopus > Octopus sinensis. The sequence goes on along the minus strand of NC_043011.1, from coordinate 59,312,253 downwards.
TCACAACTTATTTAGTCCAATTCTAGTTATTTTGCAGTACTTCTAGTTACTATGTAGTACTTCTCTTATTGTATATGCTTTTGGGTGTTGGTAGTTCGGAACACTTTTAGTAGCTTCATGGTTTTCCTGTCTGAGCTCTTCAACTAGCTTATCTTCTAATTTAATTTGCTAAACTTGTATTTTATTGCTGGAATGTCTAGTTTATTTATTCTTATTAACTTATACTTAACATTCAGCTATGCTTTCTTTTTTTAATATACATCGCATTGTTCTGTGGCAAATGTTTCTAATTTTCTTCCTCGTGACTCCATGCTCTATCTTATCATCTACTCTCGTACATTTGTACGAGTACTTAATTCTACTCTCATTCTCTAACTTCAGTGTCTTTTTGTTGTTTAATGCTCTCGGTTTCAGTTAAATTGCCTCTTCTTATTGTAACCTTCACACGTTTATCAAATCCCATGCCAGATTTTATGTCTCGACCGAATTCATGAATTATTTGTAACTGTATTTCAAGTTGAATATTGCTCTTTGTAAATGTTTTAAAGTCATCCGTAGATAGATGAGATAATTTGTCCGTAGCATTTACGACCGTTGGTTGGGCAGCTTTATTCAACGAATTTATTAATGGTGTCAATACTAGGAAAAACAATACTGGATGTAAAGTCTCTCTGGAAGATTATTTTCCTCATGACTATCTGGCTGCTTTTTAATTACCTTCATTCTGACAACTATTGATATGATTGTTTTCCATTTCGATATAGCATGGTTGATATAATTTATAGCATTGGAGCCATTTTGTTTATCTGTAGCGACTCCATTATCCAAGAATGGGCTATATAATCAATGTTTCCTAATCAATCGATTTCATATCCAAGTTTCGTTTCCTGCCTTTGCACTATTTTATACTTCCGATTACTGCTACCTTTCTAAACAGGTTACAGGCCTCTAGCTTTTTAGCGTCTCCTCCGAGTGTTTTCCGGAATTAATGTTTTTTTTTTATTTCCTATTTAACATTTTTTAACATTTTTTTTCTTGTCTCCTCATTAATACACTTTATACTTCTGCCCCATCTATAAGAAACAGGTTAGTTTTTCTCATCAAAAAAACACAAAAAACTTAAGATTAGAAGCCATGAGAGATGCTGCCTAGTATTGCATCAGGGCATTAATTCTTCTTCTTCTTCTTCTTCTTCTTCTTCTTCTTCTTACTCCTCCTCCTCCTCTTCTTCTTCTTCTTCTTCTTCTTCTTCTTCCTCCTCCTCCACCTCCTCCTCCTCCTCTTCTTCTTCTTCTTATTATTATTATTATTATCATTATTATTATTATTATTATTATTATTATTATTATCATTATTATTATTATTATTATTATTATTATTATATTATTATTATTATTATTATTATTATTTTATTGACCATTATGCCGACCTTTCGTTTAATTAGTAGGCTAAAAAAACAGCTGCAAAACTAAAGTTAAGAAAATACTAAAACAATTTGAACTTTACACGTTGGGGAATCAAACTAAATGAAATGACACTGTTCTGTTACCTAATGGGTAAAAATCTTTTCTACTCTAGACACAGGGCCCGACATTTTTGGGGGAGGGCGCCAATCGATAAGATCGACCCCAGTACGGGACTGGTGCTTAATTCATCGAGCAATTATCTAATACGGCAATAATCTTCTAATAGGCAATAATCCTCATACGAATGAAAGCATCTGGATATAAGTTTTCAGGCAATATGTTATATGAAAATAATGGTGTAAACCTAGAGTTGGCAAAACTTCTCATAGCATTCATGCTAACCATGAATCGTTGATAAGTTATCGACCACCATCATGTAAATTTCTAAAAGTATAATTAATTAAACAATTCTTAATTTCAAAGCAATATTTCATATGTTTTTGTTTGTTGTTGTTTTCGATTGTCATTAGTGTACTTTAATGAGAAATAGTTAAAGAAATCTAACGAAAAGTTCTTAATGAAATTAATGAAGAACATTAAAGATTCAGCCATACATTGATAAAGTCGGAATATTTAATGTGAAATGTGTGTTTGGTGAATACTAGTTAATATTGAATTAGTTAATATTTCGTTGGAAATTAGTGAGTTTTAATCTTAAATTACCCACAGTTTTTCAGGTTCAGTTTGCTAGCGCGCTTAATGTTCAAATTTTGTTTGTTTCTTTCTTCTCGAGCCATGCCTGGTTCATTAGGGCCGGTTTTCCGGTTTCCTTGGCGTATAGGCTACCCATCTGGACGGGACGCCAGTCCGTCGCAGGTGAGCTGCAAGATGCAGGAGGAAAGAGTGAGAGAAAGAGTCAGCAGAAGTTCACCTTTACCTTCTGCCGGAGCCACGTGGAGCTAAGGTGTTTCGCTCATAAACGCACACATCGCCCGGTCTGAGATTCGAACCCGCAATCCCTCGACCGCGAGTCCGCTGCGCTAACCACTAGATCATGTGCCTCCACTAATGTTCAAATTCGTTTCAGGCGTTTATCGCCCCTCTGGAAGTCATGTAGATTCCCAGGGATCGATACTAACTAGTTTGTCCTCACCTGGATTAAACAGTTGGCTAAAAAGTAAATGCAAAGCTAAAGCTGGAGAAAGTGAAAAGTGCGAGAGTAGTAGAGGTAAAAGTAATAAGAAAGAAAATGGGCGAAAGGATGGATGGAGAGGAAGTTAAGACCGTGAGACAGGAACAGTGAGGGGGAGAGAATAATGGAATTTAAGGGAGAGTGAAAAAGAATGAATGCCGAAAAGAGAAGGAAGAGTTTACACTTTCTATCTTTGTGTAACACACTTTAATACGTATAATTTCTGACAAGATGCCTGCTTTTTCTTTCGTTTCAAGTAGATTACTTGAATCAAACATTGAAGCTTCTCGTTTCGAAGACGATATCAATGGAGGATTCTCGATCGATCTCCATTAATTGATATCACGAACCAATTTTACAGAGAATCTTATTGATAAACATAAATCCGTTGGATCAACATCGATCTCGATCAAACGTAATTCCTAAGGCAAGCAAACCAAAGGCTTAACTGAATGTTGGTAGAAATTCACTTTGCATATCGTCCAACTTAGTTACAGAGCGAATGAACCTGCTCTGTATATTTACTCAGCCTTACCTTGCATGTGTAACATGAACTTCAGATTCTAAATAGTGTAGCGTTTATTTACACAATAGGCATTCAAATTCCAAATACAGTTCATACAACGATTCTGAAAATTCCAACAATCCTCTCGTAGATTCATAAATCAAAGCACAGCAAATTGTTCTGTAAACAAAAAAGATCACCAAACGTGGAACCGAAATAGTGAAATTCCAAGTGAAACTTCACAAATAATTCTATGAAATTTCAGGTAAGGAATTGTCACATGCTATGTATTTATTGAAACCTTACAAGAATTAATGTTTGGGATTTACTGTTACAAGTAAATTTTCTCATTTAAGGAATGAAATAAAATTAAGAATGCTCTGTTACTTTATATGCAGAATGTACGAGAGTTCAGGAATAATGAAGCATGAACCGTTCTCAATGTAAACGCTACAGCTTCAACGAAAAAGAAAATAAAACATTAATCTCGTTTTCGTTTTTCTTTTTAGGAAACGGTAAACATATGGTTAAGATTTAAATCTGAAGATAAAGTGTTTGTAATAAAGATGTCAAGTTCCCTGATATTTATCTACTTAATTAGTGCTGATCCAAGATACCCATCACATCCTTCTTCTTCTTCTTCTTCTTCTTCTTCTTCTTCTTCTTCTTCTTCTTCTTCTTCTTCTTCTTCTTCTTCTTCTTCTTCTTCTTCTTCTTCTTCTTCTTCTTCTTCTTTTTCTTCTTCTCCTTCTCCTCCTACTTCTTCATTTTCTTCTTCATCATCATCATCATCATAATCGCCGACATCGTTATCGTTGTCGTCATCATCATAATGATTATCAGCAAGAATACCACCACTACCACCAACAACACCACCGCCACCACCACCGCTGCCGCCGCCGCCGCCAGCAATTTCAACATGAGAGCAACAACAGAATTAAAGAAAATATTGCACGAATTAAATTTTCTATACTTCAAACACAAAACTTTGAATAACAATAAACTCTCGAGTCTTATTCAATATAAGTTGATATTGCTCTCCTCCACCTCGTCCACGTCTTCATCCTCCTTCTCCTCCTTCTGATCATCATCATCATCCTCATCATCGTCGTCGTCGTCGTCGTCATCATCATCATCATCATCGTCATTATGAAAATCCGTCATATTTTATTTTTGTTACTGTATATCCTCGAAGAGAGAAACAGGTTAGAATTTCCATTTCAATTATCGGAGCTTAGGCAGGTAACCAATTGTCTTTTCAGGTGGATCATTATTCACAAGCATTCGAAAGACTGGTATTATTCAAACAGGATTTATTTTGGCTGTCATTTTCTCGAAGATTTAAAGTTATGAGATCTTTCTTTGCTTGTATGCAGATGAGGAAATTTTCGGCAATATGTCTTAGCACCAACTCCACTTCAGAAGAGACCGGAAAGAATTGATCGAATTATTTTTCCTAAGTTTTACTCTCTAAATGGATTTGTAACAGGTATTGCTAATGTAAATCTGCTAAAAGATTCACTGCTATGTTACGTCTAGAAAATGTATTCTGCAGTGTTTCAGTCAAGACACACCTAAGCGCAATAAAACTGTTACTGAATGCAGACTGACGGGCTAAACCGTTGATTTAGATGGGGAATTAGACCGAGGTGATGGTTATGAAGAAACTTCGTTAATTAGATTTAAAATGACTCGACAGAAACATTACTACATTTGACACACCATCTATATATGAATGTCAATAACGCTTGGTAGGAAACGCATTAGAACATCAGATGAACTTCGATAAACTATACTTCGACCGCAAAGACAGTTTCGACACCCAGCTTCTGAAAGGAAAACACGGACTGACAGAATAATGATACGTGTAACGTCCTAATGTAGGAGGTCAAGTTTTATTTTAGGTTTTCAGCTGTAAATAATTCATTTTTTAATACAAAAAACACATGAAAGTCAGAAGACTATGGAGCCTACACATCCAATTTTCCACTCCATGGGCAATCTCAGGATAAAAGAGAAATTAAACAAGAGAACAAGAAACTAGGAACTATTTGGAGTTAATTAAAGGAATTAAGACCATTGTGAGGAAAAAAAGTTATAACTTGCACAGCGTGGTATGATTTTTTTCTCTTAACAACTTTGTCTTTCTTCTTAAGTCACAAATCAATAACGAGTATGAATTAATAATTATTTAATTTAATCAATATACATTTTTAATGAACTTAATAGTATCAACAGAAGTAGATTATGATGTAATATTACAACAGAAATCATAACTTAAAATTCGTGAAATAAATAAAACGCTCGGGTGTGTGGGTTCCGGGAAAATAATCATTCTACAGGTAAAAGTTTAACGTGTCTTCAGGAGCAATTTGTTAGTGCCTTAAAGTTTTGCGCAAAGGAATGAAATTAAGCCTTTCGCTGATTTTCCAAATGCGTTAAATAAATGAATGAACTGAACTTTAATAAACGAATAATAAACATGGAAAGTTAAATGCATTACTAAGATAAATATTTTATCAGTGTGTATGTTAAGTAGTTGAATACTAAGTTTGTAGGATTCAGGGCAATCAGCTGATGCGTCTCCTGTTCGCAGGTTACGCTTCTAATAAACGGTCTCCATAAATAAGACATAATTTTCAATGATTTTTCAATCCTTATAGTTATATGCATGTTTTATATCGGGAACAGTTCGTCACTTCGAAACAGAGGCAATCCCGTTCAACCTACAAGTCACTATTTTTCTTTTCTTTGCACTACGGAGTTCACTCTCTTTTATTGATGACACTACAAAGATCTTCACTGTTTTTTCTCATCAATAAACCCAAGGCCACCTTGGAGCTTGGCATTCTGTCAGTCCCTGAAAAGTTCATGGGCTATAAATATATTGCTCACAATGTAGTAAACAGAAATTAATTAACATCCCCATAATATTTCACAACTAGACAATTAAAGGAGATCTGTCACTTTCGAGAGTCCTACCCTCTCTCTCCCCTATCTCACACTCTCTTTCTCTGTCTCTGTCTCTGTCTGTCTGTCTGTCTCTCTCTCTCTCTCTATAAATCGTTGGCGATTTTTTTTCCTCTGTCTTCCCTTCTCTGGATCTTTCCTTCTCCTATGTTTCCGACGAAGAGCTCCGCTCGAAACGTTAAGCCCTCCTTCTTTCCTTCTTTCCTGAGCGTCCAATAATACTATATTTGTTCCACGTCCTCGCGTTGTTGTGTTTTTTTCTGCTTTCTTGTTTGGATTAACTTTATATATATATATAATATATATATATATATATATATATACATATAAAATGGAACAAAAACGAAATAGAGGACCATAAAACATCCGGACAGATAGACCAGACAAATGCGGACAGATAAAAAACAATTAGATGGACAGGAAAATAAGGACGGGTCAGTCGTAGTCTTATTTCGTCTGTTAAGTTACCAGATGTCCTTACAGTTTCGGGAAGTGTATATATATATGTATATATATATATATATATATATATATATATATATATATATATATATATATATAGAGAGAGAGAGAGAGAGAGAGAGATAGATAGATAGATAGATAGATAGAGAGAGAGAGAGAGAGAGCGAGAGAAAGGTCATGAGAAGTAATGGTGTCAATAAGACCCAAAGATGTCAGGTAATGCTGAGTAAGTGCTATGGATAGACCATAGATAAGCTTCAGGTTCGGTGATTATGCGAATAAGGAGTCCAACGTAGGTCATATATTAGTATGTGTATATATAAATTCTTTTTTCAGAATGAGATAAAAAAACCAATAGCTGTGAAGACTTCAGAACATTTATAATTAGAAGGTCTTACAGCTGTTTGCAGGATATTTATTATATACCTTCATCGGAGACGGTGTGAGAATATGGATAAGCAATAGTTAATTTAGATAAGATACGAAATAGAGAGTGAAGTGGAGGTATGAAAATAGATGCGAGATATGAAGGGATAATGCATTTTTAGATCCATTATTTAGGCAGAATGGTATACATATAAGATTCCAATACCTTGTGAGTAAATTCCAAAAGTATTAAAAATTGGTCATTCCAAGTATAGAGTTTGTACACAGTGCTCTTGAACCGAGGGTTATATTTAAAGTGTCCGATGAAGGAATGTAATAAATATTCTGGAAACAGCTGTGAGACCTATTTATAAATGTTCTAAAATCTTCACAGCCTTGGCTTTTTTTTATCTCATTCTGAATATATATATATATATATAAATATAAATATATATATATATATATATATATATATATATATATATATATATATATATATATATATATATATATATACATATATATAGGAGTGGCTGTGTGGCAAGTAGCTTGCTTACGAACCCCATGGTTCCGGGTTCAGTCCCACTGCGTGGCACCCTGGGCAATTATCTTCTACTATAGCCTCGGTCCGACCAAAGCCTTGTGAGTGGATTTGGTAGACGAAAACTGGAAGAAGCAAATCGTATGTATGTATATATATATATATATATATATATATATATATATAATATATATATATATATTATATATATATATATATATGTATGTGTGTGTGTGTATGTTTGTGTGTCTGCGTTCGTCCCCCGCCAACATCGCTTGACAACCGATGCTGGTGTGTTTACGTCCTCATAACTTAGCGGTTCGGCAAAAGAGACCGATAGAATAAGTACTAGGCTTACAAAGAATAAGTCCTGGGGTCGATTTGCTCGACTAAAGGTGGTGCTCCAGCATGGCTACAGTCAAATGACTGAAACAAGTAAAAGAGTAAAGGACTGTATATATATACATACATATATATATATATACATACATACATACATACATACATACATACATATATATATATGCATTATCGAATGCCAAAAATGCTTGCAATCAGCACAGTATGGTATAGCTGTTTGCCCTATTCACTAATGGCGACATGTTTCAACTATGGTATTAAATTGACGTTCACACTGAAAGTTGATTCTCTTTCTCAGGCATAGTAGATCACCATTTATATTTCAGACACATTCAAAAGAATTTCTTTTTTAAACATCGTTTTATAAATTCACCGTTTTTCCTAGAATAAATATATTTTAACAAATTTGCCATTTAAGCAATACATTGAAAAGCATCGCAGACTTGATCCAAACCTTCGTTGCAATCGAATATCATTGTGTATTGATAGATTGGAGTTTATGGCATGATAAGGTCAGAGTCGGCAGAATTTGTATTGTTAAACGGAGATTGAAATCATGGAAGTTTCCAAGAGAGCAACGATGCGGCAAATACAGCAGACGACATGTTTACACATTCGTTTGGAAAGGAATAAAACCGCTTGTTTTAGAGGAATAACATTTATCCATTGAAAATATCAGTGGCAAAAGCCAGCTGTCTTCAACTTTATATAAATGTATACACATATGTGCGCACAAATAACTGATGGGAACCATTAGATGTATTCAATTCAAAGTCATTCTTCTACGAATGACATATATATTTTTTGAGCTAATGAGATACGATTAAATCGGTTCAATATTGTGGAACAAAAGGTGACAAAATTTGAACAGGATATAGAAGATTATATGTTTTACAGACACTTAAAGCCAATCCTCTCCTTCATACGATCAGAGCATCCCTGCTTATGGATGCGGGTAGGTCTTTATCTGCTTTGTTTATCCCGTTTAATAATATCTTGGTGGAAAAAAAAACTATTATGGCCAGCTACGGAGAGAAAGAGAAGTAGTGAAACATCTTCACGTATGCACCAAAGAACACACACGCGCACTAACACATACAGACACAGAGGATACACACACATATATATACACACACACGAATATATACACTAATGCGTATATATATATATATATATATATATATATATATATATATATATATATATATATATATATATATATATATATATATATGTGTGTGTGTGTCTGTGTGTCTGTGTATAATATGTATGCTAAGGCCCGTTTTTATGTTATGAGTTCGAATTTCGACGAGGTCGACTTTGCCTTTCATAACTTTCTGTTCGATAAAATAAGTACCTATTGATCGATGTAATCGTCTTACTCCACCACCACTGCTGGCCTTGTGTCAACATTTGAAACCAGTATGTTTGTATATATTGTGTAATCCCATAAATGGAAGCACTCCGTCGGTTACGACGACGAGGGTTCCGGTTGATCCGAATCAACGGAACAGCCTGCTCGTGAAATTAACGTGTAATTGGCTGAGGCTGAGCACTCCACAGACACGTGCACCCTTAACGTAGTTCTCGGGGAGATTCAACGTGACACAGAGTGTGACAAGGCCGGCCCTTTGAAATACAGGTACAACAGAAACAGTAAGAAAGAGTGAGAGAAAGTTGTGGCGAAAGAGTACAGCAGGGATCACCACCATCCCCTGCCGGAGCCTCGTGGAGCTTTAGGTGTTTTCGCTCAATAAACACTCATAACAACGGTCTGGGAATCGAAACCGCGATCCTATGACCGCGAGTCCGCTGCCCTAACCACTGGGCCATTGCGCCTCCAACAATCCCATAAATAATGCGGTTTTTAATACTAAAATATAATCTAAAATATACTCTCCGTCCTTTTCTACAATGCTTTTCTATCTATCTGGTAGACTTGCAAGGCCCCGCTTCCAAAATTCACTTGTCCATGACGAAAAGTACCCCTCCAGTACTGTTCTCACCTTGTCTACAGAATTCACATTTTTCCACCCTAATCATTTTGAAGTCTGTAGACAGGGCAATGTACGGCGCATATGGTAGGTGGGGTACCGTTTCCCATTCAAACAGCTCCAACCTTTGGAATGTCGTCCTCGCTGTATGTGGCCGAGCATTATCCTGATGGAAGAACGCCTTTTGTCTTGAAACCAAAGATGATTGTTTTTCTTCTGGCGTTGACTTGAACGACTGTTTGAATGACCAAATTCAAGCTTCTCTGCAAGTTCCTAAACAGTTATGTCGAGTTCTACAGATTATCCAGGACGAGACTTGTCTTCTAGGCTGTAGTTTCCTGTTCGGTATTTTTGGAACCACCGTAGACACTGGCTTATGCTTATTGTCCGATCCCCATATACTGCATTAACATTCCTCGCACTTTCCGTTCCGTTGTTGCCTTTATTGAACGCGTAAAGCAAAACAGGCCGAATATATTTCTATGTCACTTTCATAGCTTTGAAAAATAACTCTTAAAATTGAACTGCACCCTTCAAATTTGCACTGAGAATAAGGACGAGGTAAAATCCTTTTACTGCTTTATAGCAAGTTGATGCAGGTAGTTTATCCCGTTCCCCTCCAAATTTAGTGCATGGAATTGAAAAACCGCATCATTTATGGGTTGACCCGATATATTTACACTTATATTGATATATGTATATAAGCCTATATCCATCCATACATATTCACCCATGCAAAAGAAAAGAAAACATCGCGAAAATATATTTAAGTAGTCCTTTTGTGCCCTCATTTTATGCTTGGTAGAACCGTTAAATTCTCTTATGACCGATTCACCGAATAATAGATTTTTAGTTTGTTGGCAAAATGCATATGTAAATAGCTTTTGTTTTTCCCTGCAATATATAATAAATGAAGGTGATATATAATAAATGATGGTGAATTATATGTGTACACGAATATAAATTTATATAATATATCGAAATATATGTAAAATACATATTTAAAAAAAGCAATATTTACAAGTAAGTTACTATGAATTTCATGCTCCGATAGCGCCGTGGTGGGATGAGCTTCTACAGCGTGCCATGATATCATTCCCTCGTTGGATAAATTAATTCTCTCCCTGATCCTCCAAATATGGAAAAGTACATTTTATAGATAAATATATATAATTGTAAAAATATCTCCTCTCATTTGTTATATTGAGGTTTAGACATATTTCTACGCATTCACACACACACACCCATATAATAAACAACAGCAACACACGCACGCAGACATCTGCACATATACTTGTCCTTACATGCATACACGCTTCAATGAATACCTAAACTCGTTCGAATGCAAGAATGACGAGAAAGTTCATACTAAAAACATCGCAAAATGATAGCTAGAAGTGATAAAGACTAATATTATTTCTTAATGGGATTTATACCGAATCGAAAGGTATTTTGGTACATTCGCAAGAATTAAATATTTCTGTCTTCACATTTTTTCTTTTACTGATTCAATTCACTTCGCTGCCAGTCGTTTTTAAATTACCTTATGTTTACTTTATTTATTCTAGTTTCTTTGCATTTTTAATCTGCAATGGAACAAGCAAATTATATATTCCTTAAACATTACCTGAAATACCTATCATAAGTTTTAATGAATTTTTCCTGAAATTATTTTGTAATTTATAACAAAACTAAACGTGAATACACTTATCAGTTGCAAGAGAATATGCAGATCCATTCATCTGACGTTCAAAAATACTTAGTAGGTGCCACAACAAAGCGCAGTCGATTCGCAGTCTATGAAACAAACCAGACTATGTGAATCGTACAGTAACAAATAGAATTTTAAATTACACATCGTTCAATGACTGTCTTCTTTACAAGAACTAACCCCATCACACTGGGTTGTAGCTGGAATTTAGAAGTCCGGTATTGTCACATATTATACGGTGTTTTTTCTGTCCGAGAATTACATTAATGTTGCACGACTCTATAGAAAGATTGGCTGTTAAGTCAATGAACTTGTAGTTCAGTTGTTCGAATTACTGGATACTAATTGTCGAAACCGTCGAAGTTGTACTTACTTAATACTTAAGTCCTTTGCTCCTCATCAAGAACTGACCATCAGTGACTTTTACCAATACTCTCGACACTGCAACATCTTTCCTGTTTCTCTCCAGTTGGATACCTTTTTTCCCTGCGGCTCCCTGTCGATATTCCAGTAGCACATCATATGCTTCCCCGAAAGAAGTCTCTTTCGCACAGATGTCGATGAAATTGAAACTGTGTTTTTTGAAGGTACAGATGCTGCCCATATCCAAAGCAAGTGAACATATGTTTGTTTTTATGTGAAGCTATAGAAAAAACAATTTTGAATTATAATGAAAAAATCACTGAATATTTTTGCACAGTACATATTTGTTTTTTCATTAACAAGAATAATATCAACAATGACTTCGAAATTCCAGTGAATACCATCTTTGTTAAGGAATAACACACACACACACACACACACACACACACACACACACACACACACACACACACACACACACACACACACACACACACACTCATTTACATCCTCAGAAACTTATAATCATATACACCAGTATACTAAATAATATGAACCCACTTTAACCTTGTCACCTACACTTGACCCTTGAAGGGAGCTGACAAATCTTACTGCGAAACATATATACAACAACGACAGGGCATAATTCAAAGTCGTTCTCTAGTGATTAGTTTTCTCTCAATGCACCGAAAACTTATCAAGAAGCGAACAGCAAAACACATTTCCTTAATGTTTATTCTTACATAACAGATATTGAATCAAGATAAACTCCATTTATTTTGAGAGAAGGTGTTTGACAAATTAATACTCCATAGAATCATCATTAACTCTTAACACCATACTTCCTAGTATTAATAGGTGCATCCTTTCAATTTTATTAGGTTTGACAAGTGGTGAGAACTTGCGGGTCATTTAATACAATGGTTCTCAACAGGGGCCACCTGACCCTGGGTTTGTATTTCTATAATAGGTGCTTGCTTGGGTGTGTGTTAAGAAGCTTCGTTCCCGAGCACATAGCTCCAGGTTAAGTCCCACTGCCAGACAACTTGGTCAAGTGTTTTCTACTATAATTCCAGACCGACCAAAGCTTTGTGAATGGATTTGGTATTTTAATAATAAATGCTAAGATGTCAGTGGCTGAGGGGAGATAACTCAGTCTGACACGAAACAGTGTGTCTAGTTCTGCCCGTCCGAATGTAGGAGTATCCACCCCACTCACAGGAAAGGCGTGTGATTCGGAAGTTCGATTGGCACTGATGCCATTTGGGGCTCGGTCTCAAAGCGCAACACATTGGGCAAGTTTCTGTTACAATAAACCCCGGACTTACAAATGCCTGGTGAATGAATTTGGAGACAAAAATCGACTGGAATTCCCCAGCACGTATCTTGTGTTTGTGTGTGTGTGTTTGCGTGTGTGCATGTGTGTGATTATCTTTGTGTTTGTGTCTGTGTCCCCACCACCGTTTCACATCTGGTGCTGTTGTTGTTTGTTTCCGTAACGTACCAGATCCGTAAAAGAGGACGTTTGAATAGAATATAAAAAAAAAACCATCAGTAATGTTAACAGAATCCGTTCAAATACATACATTCATATATACATATATGTATACCTACACACACACACGCACGCACACACACGTTAGCAAAAATCAATATCACAGAAACCGTTTCGTGGATGCGAAGTTGTGCTGGATGGAGCTATTGATCTTCCCTGAAATATATAAGAAAATATGACACAGAACTTTTGGTGTCGTATAGTCAGCTAGAAACGAGGTTTCCTGGGGCTAAAAATAGCAGCGGCATTTGTCCCATCCTGGGTCTGCCACATTATGTTGGCAAAAAGTTATCACTTTATGGTGCTGTTACAGTATATCTCACTTTGAGAGATTTAGAGAAGAGAAAATTTCTATTATATATATATATATATATATATATATATATATATATATGTGTGTATATATATATATATATATGTGTGTATATATATATATATATATATAATATTATATATATTATATATATTATATATTATATATATATTATATATATAATATATTATATATATATATGTGTATTATATATATATATATATATATATATATATATATATAATATATATATATATATATATGTATATATATATATATATGTATATATATATATATATATATATATATATATATATATTATATATATATATATATATATATATATATATATACATATATATATATATACACATATATATATATATATATATATATATACACATATATATATATATGAGATGAAATAATCTTCTACTGTAGGCACTGATAGATTCCCCGCTAATCTCCCGAAGGAATATGGACACCAACTTGCAGTCCCTCTAACCAATCGCTGGAGGAATTCTTCAGACTCAGATCTCTTATCCCAGTCTGTCATCACGGTTTTCAAATATCCCTTACAATCAACTATCACCTAGTCTCACCCACCTCCTATTTCATTAAGGTGTTTGAAAAGGTGATGAGATCAAGGATAGCTGGCATCCTGGCGATCCACAATCTCCTAAGTTCAGACCAGCATGACTTTTGCTGCGGCAATGTCTGTCTAACGCAGCTTTTACACCACATCGATGATGTCCTTAAAGTCTTGGGATCAGGTTCGAAGTTTGATGTCATATATCTTGACTTCAGTAAGGCGTTCACCAGAGTCGAACACAATATCCTACTATCAAGATTGTCAAATGTTGGAATCCGTGGGAAACTATTACACTGGATTCAGGATTTACTGGGGAACAGAACACAACATGCCGTGATCAGTGGAATCCACTCAAGCCCAGGAAAAGTCATCAATGGTGTCCCTCAGGGGATTGTCAAGGGCCAAATTTTCTTTATAGTCTGTAAACGCCCTTTTCAGCACCAATAAATCACAGCAAAGTGAAAATATTCGCTGATGACTCCAAGCTCCAAAATATTATCAATGGAGAATAAGACTGAATTCCTGTTGGGTCTTCATACTGTGAGTAAATAGGCAGAAAAAAACAAAATGTAAATAAATGAAGGAGAATTTGAGCTGATGCATTTTGGAAGATAGACTATGCTAAATCAGCTATACACTCTTCCTTCAGGGGAACCACTCACACCACCGAATAATATCAGAAACCTAGGAGTATTTGTTGATAACAATCCCAGTTGGTGTACCAACATAATCAATAAGGTCAATATAGTTCCTGGATCCAAAGAACATTCCAGTCCAGAGAACAAGGTGTTATCATTAGTCTTTTCTCCTCCTTTGTACGGCCACACCTCGAATAACGTTGACACCTGTAGTCTCCCCATACAAAGCAAAACATCTCGAAAATTGAATCACCCCAAGGGGAATTCACTAAAAGAATTAAGGTCATGGCTGATGATGATTATTGGGACCGTCTTAAAGCATTGAAACTCTATTCTCTCCCAGGCCACCATGAGGGATACATCATTTGCACGATATAACACCAGCATTGCCCAAACAACCTCAACGTTAGCTTTAAAATTTATCCAAGGCTAGGACCAAGGGCCAAATACCCCCTACCCAATTCAGGATCACAACACATACATTGCAACACAAATTCTTATCCGTAACAGGCATCGCCCTATTTAACATTGCCCCGAAACAGATGAAAGATGAAAAGGATCCTATCACCTTTAAACGGAACC
>NC_043011.1:59289203-59294203 GCF_006345805.1 Octopus sinensis | reverse complement strand
TACCACATTTAAACCACCTTTTTGTGTGTACAGTGTATCTAGTGCTACGCTATTCAATGCGCTCGTCTTTTGACAACTCAGTTTGGAGTGAGTTGAAGGTATAGCTGTTATTTTCAATAAACTGGGCAACCACATCGAAACTCACAAGTTAGCTTCTTTCCATCTTTCTTTTTTTTTACAAATGTTTTAATACTAAAAAGACCGAATGCGTCAATTGAAGCATTTTGAAATCTTAATTGCTCACAATTCAAAAACTATTGTAAATTTTGACATCGTAGTGCTTGGCTTTTCATAGTTTTAGGCTACCTATTTACACTATAAATTATAGGTTGTCTGCATTGTCTGTAAAATAAATAAGCCTCATGCTAATTATAGGGACCACAAGAGTCAATTGGCGCGCTGGAATCTTTCAAAACTTGCATCTGCTCTTGTTTATAAATACATGTGACAAGGTTTTAAATATTCAATAATTGCTTAGCCTTTACAGCTCGCAAATCAAAACTGCAGTTTAGTGGGAATAATTCCTCAGAGGAGAAGAGAATTACCAGAAGCTGTAAAACAGTTGAAACCTGTCCATGAAATTGTGGTTTTGAAAGCCACAGGGAAACCAAATGTCACTCATCGTACCAATGCAAAAAAACAAAACAAAATGTCTATTTTTGTTTTGAGCATCTCACATCAACATGAAGAAGTTCCTTTTGAATATAACCCCAAGAAGAAGCGTGACACAATACATTTTTATCACAAAAATGAGGTAGGTGTAGATGTAACTGGCAAGGCTTTCTTCAGTCAAAGCAAGCAGTAGACGATTGCTAATGCACTTTGTGAAAATATTTTGGATGTTGCTCTTATAAACGTCTCGGGAATACACATAAGTGTTTACAACTCAGTCAATAGTCGAGGGGAATATATTCAAAAGGTTTCTGAAGAACTTTGTGATGATTCACCTCACCGACGTTCATGTAGTATCAAACGCCCAACTGAAGAAACATATACCTCTAGAAATAATGTCAGATGTACAAGTGTGAGAACAAAATGCTGAAAGAGAACCACGGAAATATATGGAATCTGTACAAGACCTCTGTGCGCTTAAACTCTGCAATGAATGTTTAGAATTTCAATAAATTACTTTTTATTTCGTTAGATTAAATTTCTTTTGAAAATATCAAACTATTGCGATTAATATGATCGTGAAGGCATAAAATTCAATAGATTCATAGATTTAATAAAGGTTTTCTACTTCGCCTATTCTTTTTTCTCCCGCTTTCAAACTGAAAAACAGTTTTGCGTCAATTGACGCGTTCTGGTCCTTAAAGATAGGTGGAAACTCTGGTCTTTCTAGTGTTAATAAATGATTCAGAGTGAGAGGGATTGGGGAAAGTTTCCGACTTACTATTAAAGGGTTATAAAGGACCAAGGATAGTCTTCCTTTTGTTTTCTCTCTTAAGGTTGAGAGATATGCTGCAGTTAAATATTCATCGTTATTGCATACAGTAAATAATTTGAGGAAATATGCTGCGGTTGAATCTGTTCAACCATATATGTTGTTAGCTAGCATTCAGATATTCAGAGTTTCTAGAGGCTACTGGAATACATCATGCCACAAAGTAATGCTTAAAACGGTTGTACATTGGCAAACTGGATGAAATCTTGTAAAGCGTCGGGTTATAACGAAACCTACAGCTTCATGTCATCGCTTTTGTGTAGCTTCAGGTTCACTCTGTTCGAATACCCAAAGACCAAACGATTACTAGTCGTGATATTTTCAATTTTAAGAATCTATTTAATTAAAATAATCATGTTGTACTGTAGCTATAGATCTTGGCTATCCAAAGTGACCTTTTGTTAGAGTTAAGTTATGTGCGGGACAATGGGCTTTTATTTATATCGGATTCAAATGACGATGTAGACAAGTTTTAGGATATTGAGCACAAACGTAATTATAGCAGAAAGAGGATCTAAACATCAAACAATCATTGATTCCCATACGAATAGTTAAATGAACAAATTGTTTTCGATTGAGTATAGACCCTAAACCTCCGAGTTAACACGAGGTGAACTGATAATAATTGGTATAGGGTTCTTATCTAATCATAGCCCAGTACAAAACAGGAAAGGCAACAAACAGTGTTTGTCATGAAGTATAAAATAAAGTATACAACTGGCTTTTTTTGTATTCATATTTCAAACTATGTCGTGTTGAATGATTTTTAAACTTCGAAAATCTTAGATTTGTAGATTTAAAAATTTGAGCGGATAAAATAAATATTGTTTATAGGAACCTTTTCTCTTTTTTTTTCTTCACGCAATATGCTTATTATTTAATGGAAATTCAAATTTCATAGTTTCGTTGTTTTCAGCATTTCAACAAAAGAATCATATTTCTAAAACCTGTTGTTGCTTTGTTGAATATTTGAATGGAAATACTGAGAGACATTCCCGCTCACACATAATTTGGTATAGGCATCTGTTTCCACCACCATATCTCAAATACACACTCAAACACAAAGATAATTACACAACGTACACTCACATGCACATATATGCACTAAATGAAAGCAACATATAAAAAAACAAAGATTTTAATTTAAATAAAAAAAAGCAATGCTTTGAAGAAAATGGTAGACATGTTCAACACGATATATTAAAGATACGTTTTTCAATAACGCTGTCTTTAAACTTAAGGAAGGACAATAGAAACAGCTACATGAGTGGGGCCAGATGACTCTCAGCCATGTTGCCCAACAAAACCTAAGAACCTTCCTGTCCAGAGAACATGGTGTTATCATTACTCTTTTCTCCTCCTTTGTACGGCTACACCTCAAAAAGACAAAACATTTCAAAACTTGACTCCTAGGCGTAGTGGCTGTGTGGTAAGTAGCTTGCTTACAAACCACATGGTTCCGGGTTCAGTCCCACTGTGTGGCACTTTGGGCAAGTGTCTTCTACTATAGCCTCGGGCCGACCAAAGCCTTGTGAGTGGATTTGGTAGACGGAAACTGAAAGAATCCCGTCGTATATATGTATATATATATATATGTATGTGCGTGTATGTCTGTGTTTGTCTCCCTAGCATTTCTTGACAACCGATGCTGGTGTGTTTACGTCCCCGTCACTTAGCGGTTCGGCAAAAGAGACCAATAGAATAAGTACTAGGCTTAAAAAAAATAAGTCCCGGGGGTTGAGTTGCTCGACTAAATGCGGTGCTCCAGCATGGCCGCAGTCAAAATGACTGAAACAAGTAAAAAGAGAAAAAAGAGAAAAAAGAGAAAAGAGAGAGAGAGACCCCAGGGGACATTCACTGAAAGAATTGAGGGCATGACTGATTTTGATTATTTGTTAGGCCCCCATGTATATGTATATATATACGACGGGCTTCTTCCAGTTTCCGTCTATCAAACCCATTCAGAAGGCTTATATATGTGTGTGTGTGTGTGTTTGTGTGCGTGTGTGTGTCTGCATTTGTGTTTGTGTGTTTGTCCCCCCCAACATCGCTTCACAACCGATGTTGGTGTGTTTAAATCCGCGTAACCTAGCGCTTCGGCAAAGAGACGGAGAGAATAAGTACTAGGCTTACAAAGAATAAGCCCTGGGGTCGATTCCTTCCACTAAAGGCGGTGCTCCAGTATGTCGGCAGTTATTATTGCTAAGGCGCGAGCTGGCAGAAGCGTTAGCGAAATGCTTAGCAGTATTTCGTCTGTATTTACTTTCTGAGTTCAAATTCCGCCGAGGTCGACTTTGCCTTTCATCTTGTCGGGGTCGATAAATTAAGTACCAGTTATGCACTGGGGTCGATATACTCGACTTAATCCGTTTCTCTGTCCTTGTTTGTCCCCTCAGCGTGTAGCCCCTTGTGGGTAATAAAGAAATAGGTATTTCGTCTGTCTTTACTTTCTGAATTCAAATTCCGCCGAGGTCGACTTTGCCTTTCATCATTTCGGCGTCGATAAATTAAGTACCAGTTATGCACTGGGATCGATCTCATCGACTGGCCCCTCCCCCAAAATTTCGGGCCTTGTTACCTAGAGTAGAAAAGAATATTATTATTATTATTATTATTAACATTATTATTATTATTGTTGTTGTTGTTGTTGTTGTTATTATTGTTATTATTATCGTTCTTATTACGTCTCCATCGTGCTTCTACTGATTAACTTCTCACTCTGTCCAATGCCTAACGTGCTATTATATACTTAGGTGCCCGAATTCTCGTCACAGTCGACTTGCATTTCATAAGCCATTGATCACAAATCTCAAGCTGAACTTGGCCAGTCATCCATACTCCTTAATGACCAAACATGAAATACAACAATAAAAACAACAACAACAGTATAAGAAATAAAGTATCTTCCTCTTACACAAACCTGATGCATAGCTCAGTGAACACACGGTCACACAGACACACGCACATACAAATACGCACGCACAAACGCACACACGTGTACCTGTATTCATGGTTGTTTTTTATGGGAAAATTTATGCTAAAACATTGTATCATTAAACTGAAGCCACTGTCACTCTTTCTTTTATAAAATATTTGTGTGTCTGCGTGTGTCTGTGTGTAAGGCAGCGAGCTGGCAGAAACGTTAGCACGCCGGACGAAATGCTTAGCAGTATTTCGTCCGCCGCTACGTTCTGAGTTCAAATTCCGCCGAGGTCGACTTTGCCTTTCATCCTTTCGGGGTCGATAAATAGAGTACCAGTAAGACACTGGGGTCGATATAATCGACTTAATCCGTTTGTCTGTCCCCTCTGTGTTTAGCCCCTTGTGAGTAGTAAATAAATAGGTATTTCGTCTGCCGCTACGTTCTGAGTTCAAATTTCGCCGAGGTCAACTTTACCTTTCATCCTTTCGGGGGTCGATAAATCAATTACCAGTTGCGTACTGGTGTCGATCTTATCGACTGCCTCCACTCCAAAATTTCGGGTCTTGTACTTAGAGCTGAAAGGAATATACTTGTTTGTGTGTGTGTGTGTATGTACATACATGTGTGTGTATC
>NC_043011.1:59271703-59286703 GCF_006345805.1 Octopus sinensis | reverse complement strand
CTATTTCTTTACTACCGACAAGGTGCTAAACACAGAGAGGACAAACAAGGACAAACAAGTCGATTATATCGGCCCCAGTGTGTAACTGGTACTTATTTAATCGACCCCGAAAGGATGAAAGGCAAATTCGACCTCGAGAAATTTGAACTCAGAACGTAACGGCAGACGAAATACGGCTACGCATTTCGCCCGGCGTGTTAACGTTTCTGCCAGCTCGCCTCCTTTCGATGTCTAAATACCTCCGAGACCGATTTTGTGAATCCTTCGTTCAGGGTCCATAAAATCAGTTTGTACCCACTCTTCCCTGTGCCAGAATTTAAAGCATTTATGGTCATAATCATTATTTTTGACATTAGATGAGTGACATTGTGGTTAGACGTATTCGGTTTACGATTGTAAGATCGTAAGTTCAATTCCCGGCATGACACTTTGTTTCACGTTGATCTAGTGCACTGATCTGGCAAAAATGAGTTATATCCGTAATTCAAAGGACCAGACTTGTCACACTCTGTCTCACGCTGAATCTCCCTGAGAACTACTCAAAGGCCTGGATAGAGGTCCATCGTTCGGAGATCTTTTACAAGGCTTAGAGAAAGTAAAGGACCGCTGCAATAAGTTGGTGATTCTGAGAGGGAAATACCTTGAATAAAATCATAATTAAATGATTCTCCTCTATTTTCTTTTTACTCAAAGCCAGGGAATTTTCAGCATTCCTTTGTATAAGTAGTACAATTTAATATTACATTAGAATTCGCTCCTGCAAGATTGAGTTTAAATTTTTATCTCTGTAGGGAATATGAAATTATTTGGAATTCGTGTTCGCAATTAGTTTGGTTGTAAACAGAACCTTGCCGGCAACCTATTCTGTTATATTCTGTAATTTTGATCATATTTCATGGCATTAGATACATATGCAGCGAGAAGTAGATTGCAGTTTTATTTTGAAGAAATACCCAGGAAAATATCAAATGAAAATAGAAATTAATTGTTCATAAAATTGCTCTAATGGCCCGCTATGTACACACATAAGTACACAAATATATTTGTATGTATGTATGTATGTGTATATATATATATATATATATATATATTATATATATATATATATATATAATATATATATATATACACCATATATATATATGTGTGTATGTGTGTATGTGTGTGTATATATATGTACGTATGTTTGTATATATGTGTATATATCCGTGTATATGTAGGCCATTGGTGTCAGTTTATACGAATTATTATTTTCATTTTATATTCTAAGTATTATACAATCTCGAACAAATAAAGCTGAAAGTCTTTTAATTCTTGTTCTAGCTCTTCTATTTATGACATGAAGACTTTATTTGATAATGTAGTATTAAAATGTGAAGCTTAGTATGCGTGAGGTTTTATTCTACGTCGGTGCATATTCAGTAGTTTGATCAATTTAATTACCTGCTCTTGAAATAATGTATAATAGGCCAAGTATTCCAAAGGTCATGGGCAACCTTTAACGTTATTCTCATGTTGTATTGGAGGTAAGGCTGTACCTTTTTAATTACAGGTATAATCAGCCCAATGGGTTTCTAGTTAAATTTTGTCTATCCAGTCTCACCCGTAATATGTGATTCTGTCGATCTTTCAGGCGGCGGGATGGCAGAATCGTTAGCACGCCGGGCCAAATGCTAACGGCATTTCGTCTGCCGTTACGTTGTGAGTTCAAATTCCGCCGAGATCGACTTTGCCTTTCATCCTTTCGGGGTCGATAAATTAAGTACCAGTTACGCACTGGGATCGATATAATCGATTTAATCCGTTTGTCTGTCCTTGTTTTTCTCCTCTATGTTTAGCCCCTTGTGGGTAATAAAGAAATAAGCATTTCATTCATCTTTACATTATTAGTTCAAATTCCTCCGAGGTCGACTTTGCCTTTCAACATTTTGCGATTGATAAAATAGATACCATATGAGTATTAGGATCGATATAATTGATTAATCCCCAGCCCCGTACATGATTGCCTTGTCTCAAAATTTGAAACCAGCATAAGGTTTATTCTCATGCCACAAGAAACGAGATTTCTGCAAGTTTCCACGCATTGGGACTGAATTCTTGGCCTCGTAGAAGCAACGAATTAAACGTTTTCATCATTCTGCTATATTATGTCCACAGCGAAAACGTGTAGATGTAATAGTTGAAAATCACAAAACATTTATATAACAAAATAGTTGAATAAAGGGCTCCCAAAATACCTGAATATATATTTTGGTAACTAAATATGTTTTGTTCAGTAGATGGATTCTTTAAACTTGTATATTTTCTTTAATGGCTGCCTTTTCTGGAAATCGATCTTCAGTCTGTGGGTCCAAAATATACCACAGTGTAAAAGTTTTTAGGCAAGTATAAACTTTCCTAATTCTTCTATACGATATATAAAGTGTAATAAAAGCTTATTATATTTAAATATTCACATAAATTATGTAATTTTATGCTCGTATTTGACAAATGTCTCATTCCTAATTGATTTTACATTTAATAGTTATTATGACCGAATTTGATGCAATACTAGAAATTCCGTCTTGAATATTAAGTAATGAGTTGGCAATATAATCTGGTAGAGCGTTATTACAGGCACGCTGGTGAAATTTCCGTAAATGCTCTGAATTTAGGCTACTTGCCAGTTTACATTCGTTGTAAATATTTCCATAAAGTTACTATGAAAATGAGATCTAACAGAACTTTCCAGAGAGGTATTTTCTTTTCATTGTAGTGTTCATAGGTCATCATTATTGTTTGGTATCTTATAAAAATTCTGTTTGTCATTACGTTACTTTGTCCGTCGGTAACGCTTTCACGAATCACACGACAGCTTCACGTTAATTGGCTGGTTTAATAGACCGATCACTCGAAACTATTGTAATTCGGTTGTGATGTACGTCTGGTTACCAGTGGTTCGGTTTTGAATCACTGCTACAATACTTTTCTTCATGTAAAAAGATTTCCTTATGACTGTTTGCAATCGAAAACTTAACCCTCATCGTAATTTCACTTGTTCCATTCAATGGACTACGACCATGCGGGCGCACCCACTTAACTGCTTTAGTAGAAGAAATCACCCCCAATACAGATTTGGTTTAATCTGGAATTTATTTCATCGGTTACTCACAAGCCAACAGTGATTGCCAAGCGTTGTAGAATGACAAACCTAAACATAAATACATACTTACACACGTTTCTGATAGGCTTTCATATTGTTTCCACCGTTCAAATTCTCTCGCAAGTCATTGGGTGTTAAGGGGCTGTAAAAAAGACACTTGCGCATTATGCTACTGCATCGGATTGAACCCCAAATCATTTACTTTCAGGCGATTTCTTAAACACACAGTCACACCTGTTCCTATTGAAGCAAAAGCGATCATGCTACCATCAGACTTGTGTTGATATTTAAGTATTATTTCTGTTGTTTTTTTTTATTTCGTATCCAAAAGCATATTGGATTAATAGGAGAATACAGCAGTAGTAGAACTACAAAGCTATATTGGACGCCAAGAACCACCCGGTGGATGATAAAGCATTAGGAGCCATATACTCTAATTTTCTTTATACATTTGCAACGACACTATGGTGCATCAATGTTACAAGAATTAAGTAATAATATTTATTACAGTACAGAATTGTTTTTGTAGTTCCTACTTTGAGAATAAGCGAAATAGCATCGGCCCAAGACTTTTGCCACGTAGTCTGTTTGTTCTAAGTGTGTGCTTAAATAAAATAAATCTATGAATGTTATTAAATTAATAATGCAATAATAAGAAAATGATGACACTGACAGTGATATAAATGTTATAGGATACGTAATAGGTAAACCAAAAACGAAAGCGATATCAATGATTATGTAATCTAATAAATACCATTTATGGGTTTAGCAAAATGATTTCATCCCAAAAAAGCTTTTATTTTGCCATCTATTTAACATTAAAAGGGGTACGTTATCATACTAATCTAATATATTTAATATCGATGTTTATTCATAAGGTTTATTGCCAATGGAATGGTCAATTCATATGATGAATTTATACTTTCTCTTTGAAATTTCAGATTTCACACTCGTTTGTATATATATATATACGCTGACACGACAGAAGTGAATAGATACCCTCTCGTTTTATGCATATTTTAACTCGAAAGGGTTTATATTTTTTATTAATTGACGTATGTTTGCTTCAAGTTGTATATGTGACTGTTTAATCATGCTACATAGAGAAAAAGGCTTAGAACTGTCCCAGTTTTAAAGAGGCCGTATTGTGAGCCAAGCTGAAGATAAAATCATATAAAACGATGGGATCCTGTTTTCTCCTATAATAGAGTCATTGTGCAATTCACCAGGGAGGGCAAGAAACTGCCATTACCTCGCCCAAGTTGAACAGGGCCCTCGGACAGGGTCTTTCGCTTTGTTAAGTGAAGTGTGGAGGATAATCTTCGTTGCAAGGCATCTGATATAGCAGAACAAGTTGAGGTGAATCTCAGAACAGCTGTCAGGTATCTCGACAAACATGACTACTATGGCAAAGCAGCTAGAAGGAAGCCCCTATCAAGCCCCTATCAAGCCAATATCAAGCCAAGCACTGATAGGGCTAGTGAGATGGTGGAGAGGCCACTAGCATTTTCGGACACTGTCATATTCTTTGATGAATCCAGATTTGCTGTATTTCCTGACAGTGGCCGATTTTGGGTCTGGAGACTGTGACGTGAAAAGAATGCAGGCAACAAGGGCCAAACAACTGTGATGATCTGGGAAGTAGTTTGGAACAATGGAGGATCATAACAGAGAAACATAACCTCAGATAAATATATGCCCATATTGTAGAAAGGAACCCTTCTGATCTTCATCAGTGGTGAAATGATTACAGAAGACACTTTACTTATGGAAGATGGAACCCCATGTCACACGGCTAAAGGGGCCCAAGGTTGCTTGGAAGAGAATGCCATTAAAAATCTTTCATTTGCCAAGCCAGTCACCTGATATGAACACTATTGAACACCTCTGGGTCATAATGAACAGAACAATTCACGAATAAAAAAGAAGCAAGAATGCATATTCAAAGCCAGATCTTTTGAGATTGCTGCATGAAACTTGGCAAGAAATTCCTCAACAGAATTTTCTTAATCCGATCAATAGCATGCCTAATACGATCTTTGCTCTGAAAAACGTAAAGGGCATGTCTACCAAATATTTCACATACAAATTAGTTTTAAGGAGTGTGAAGGAGTCTATTTACTTTTGTCAGGACTGTGTATATATATGTGTGTTTGTGTGTGTGTGTATTAGTGCGTGTGTGTCTCTATGTGTGTGTGTGTGTGTGTGTGTGTGCGTGTGTGTGTAATCACATGCAGCTGGCTTTGAAATTTATTATAGTGTTATTTGATTGCAAATTATTCCATGATTATGTGAATTTTGACATTGGAGAAAAATTTTCCGAATATGTTATTTGTAAATCAAATTAAAGAAAACTAATATTTAAATGAAAACAACTTGGGTATGTAATGTTTACATATATGTATATATATATATAGAGAGAGAGAGAGCTAGATACATAGATAGATAGGCACGTATATATGTATATATATGTATGTATATATATATATATATATATATATATATATATTATATATATATATATATATATAGATAGATAGATAGATAGATATGTATATATATATATATATATATAGACATACATATATATGCATATATATATATGTATATATGTATATGATATATATATATATATATATATATATATATATATATATATATATATATATATATATATATGTATGTGGTGTGCGTGTTAAGAAGAATACAAATGGAGTTTAAAATTTTAAAATTTACCGCAGTTGTCTTGGTGGAGTTTTATTTATTGATGTAGGCATAGCTCAAATCACAGCATCACTCCACAATCTTCAGGTAAAATTTTAAACAAGCGAATAAACAACATAATGAATAATACTTATATATCACGCCATTTGTGGTATAGGACATCATCAAAGGTTTACCTCATATTTTTATACCTGTTTAAAGTTTTACCTGAAGATAGAGAGTCTATGCTATGATGTAATATGTTATGATGTAATATCTTATGATTTAAGCTATGCTGTAATATGGATGTACCGTTTGTTACGTACATATCTACATACCTGCGGTATACTACCAACGAGGATTTGTTACGTACATAGCTACATACCAGCAGTATACAACCAACAAGGCACCGCGCTGGCAGAAACGTTAGCACACCGGGCGAAATGCTTAGCGGTATTTCGTCTGCAGCTACGTTCTGAGTTCAAATTCCGCTGAGGTCGACTTTGCTTTTCATCCTTTCCGGGTCGATAAATTAAGTACCAGTTACGCACTGGGGTCTATGTAATCGACTTAATCCGTTTGTCTGTCCTTGTTTGTCTCCTCTGTGTTTAGCCCCTTGTGGGTAGTAAAGAAATAGGTATTTCGTCTGCCGCTACGTTCTGAGTTCACATTCCGCCTAGGTCAACTTTGCATTTCATCCTATCGGGGTCGATTAAATAAGTACAAGTTACGCACTGGGATCCATATAATCGGCTTAGTCCGTCTGTCTGTCCTTGTTTGTCTCTTCTGTGTTTAGCCACTTGTGGGTAGTAAAGAATTAGGTATACTACCAACACACGACACCTAATGTTTGTTTGACTACAATGTAAACTCACTGTTGTGATACCTTTGCCACTCCTAGCATCCTACATGTTAATGCACCTGGATTCTTGTGAATCCTCTCAGGAATCTGCATACTTGTGTATTTGTGTATTTGTTATCGCCCTCCCAAATCTTGACAACGGCTGTTGGTTTGTTTACATCACCGTAATCTAGTGTGTTGACAAATGGAGACCGCGAGAATAGATAGTAAGATTTAAAAATAATAAGTTCTGTTGCCGATTTCTTCGAGAAAATCCTTCAATCTTTCTCTCTAATTATCTATCACCACATCCACCCAGTTAGCTAGCTTGCTACTTACCTACCTTCCTGTTTGTGTTTCCGTCTGTCTGTCTATCTATCTATGTATCTATCTTATCTATCTATCTAATCTGTCTATCTTATCTATCTATTTATATATCTATCTATCTATCTATGTATCTATCTATCTATCTCTTTGTCTATCGAACTATATATCAACCTATCTATCTATCAATTTAATCATACGTCTATCCATAACCAACCTACCTGCCTACCTACACACATCCCTCCCTAAATCCCCCCTCCCTACATGTCTACCTGTCAATCTTTCTCTGTCCATCTATTTGTCTGTATGTATGTATGTATGTATGTAGGTAGGTAGCTAGTTATGACTCAGGCTAACAACTTCTGGCCTTAAATATTGGGCATAACATTGAACAGCACTGTAGATTTCATCGGAAATGACAGCATTGCTATCTCGCTTTCATAGGATAACAGCTACATTCTATTTGTACTTCTGGGGGCGGTGAGCTGGCAGAAACGTTCACACGCCGGGCGAAATGGTTAGCCGTATTTCGTCTGCCTTTACGTTCTGAGTTCAAATTCCGCCGAGGTCGACTTTGCCTTTCATCCTTTCGGGGTCGATAAATTAAGTACCAGTTACGCACTGGGGTCGATGTAGTCGACTTAATCCATTTGTCTGTCCTTGTTTGTCCCCTCTGTGTTTAGCCCCTTGTGGGTTATAAATAAAAACAATATATATGTTTGAACTTCTGATAACTCTTCGTAGTAGCAACTCTCTTTTGCTTATAATACACACATTTCATGTATACTCTTGGAAGTGAAAAGCATTTTCATTTACGAAAAACTAGATGGCATTTTATGACCACAGTTACTTTAATTAGACTCATACAGGTAGCAAAAAAAATAAAGAAAGAAAAAGGTTGACATAAACATAATGTGGAGTGATTTTATGCTGTAGGAAAATAATAGGCAAGCACGTGCAGAAATATCTTTTTGCTAGATTTGCCGTATTGCAATAACTTTGACGCGCTGGTAGATTAATTTCTATTGAGATGTAACAGAGTATGTTTAAATAAAAGGGTTGTGCTTACTAGAACTTCTTTGACTCTTGCCAACAAGATGACTTGATTACGACTCAGATCTTGTCTACTATGTAAATAATAGACTTAACTTTTCCCGCTGTTCACCTTATCTCAACTCGTCACCTTTCATTACTGCATTCTAAGTTAATTCAATTAATTTGCTTGGGAGCTAATTCAATTAATAATCGACTTTAGCTTTGATTCAATAACAAGCGTTTCTTTCTTTCCTTATATATTGTAGCATTGCTTTAAGTAACAAATATATCTTATCGCTTTTCGAAATATATTTCACGAATCAAAATTGTTTGTTTTATCTTTTCTTTAAGTATTTAGTTTGCTGACTTTAATTTATTATCGGAGGTGCGTGCATTGTGTTATAATCTTTTTGTCACATTAAATTCATCAATAGAAACGGCGAATACAAATCTTGCTTACTAACACAACCATTAACAGATACGAAAGCCTTCTCTATAAGAGATATCCATCTGACAATGAATCCCCGTTAATCGACACCGAACACAACTGTCAAGAAGCTTGTGGAGAAAAATTAATCCTGCAGCTAGAGAAAAGCTTGACCACAAACGGAAAGCAGTTACGTAAGATAGCAACATGGAAAATCATTGAAAGTTGAGCGACAACATGTAATCCCCCGGCAAATTCAAGATTGTATATTCGCCTTCGATTTTCAGTTGACATAAGTAATGGAATGAAAGAATCGCTGAAGTGTTGGATGAAATTTAGTTACTTATTTCTTTACTACCCACAAAGGGCTAAACACAGAAGGGAAAAACAAGGACAGACAAACGGATTAAGTAAATTATATCGACCCCGGTGCGTAACTGGTACTTATTTAATCGCCCCCGAAAGGATGAAAAGTAAAGTCGACCTCGGCGGAATTTGAACTCAGGAGGTAGCGGCAGACGAAATACCTATTTCTATATTACCCACAAGGGGCTAAACATAGAGGGGACAAACAAGGACAGGCATACGTATTAAGTCAATTACATCGCCCCAGTGCGTAACTGGTATTTAATTTATCGACCCCGAAAGGATGAAAGGCAAAGTCGACCTCGGCGGAATTTGAACCCAGAACGTAATGGCAGACGAAATACGGCTAACCATTTTGCCCGGCGTGCTAACGTTTCTGCCAGCTCGCCGCCTTAGAGGAAATTTAGTTACCATTAGAGAAACAAAGAACAAAGAATTGTAGCGGGAGGTGACCGCGTATGTCCTGCATGATGGACATGACACACAACGGAGAAAATATTATTCATGTTACTGGAAAGAAATTTCATTTCTCAACTTTCCATTTACTCCCAAATAATATTGTGTTCTTGCGTCAAGTCAACGGAAACCAAATTGTATACGACATCGAGGATGGCAGTAGAGAAAAACCATAATTGTGTAGCGGATGGAGGCATAGTAATATTTCGGTTCGTATTTAAAATAGCTTTTGTCAAACTGCGTATAACTTTGCAAATTTTGAATTCTTCACTCACCAAACGTATGTGTAATTATTGAAATTAAGTCAAAATTTATTAGGAATCGAAGCAGTTCAGGTGCTTTTTTATTCTATGAATGGGATCTCGCCAAACAATGAGAACTTGAGTTTAGCGTTATTTCTCATTGCTGATTAAAATACTTTTTCATAACTTGTGAGATGTCATTTAAGTTAGAAGTGGGTAGATGTACTTTCTGATGTGTTTACGTCCCCGTAACTAAGCAGTTCCGCAAAAGAACCCGATAGAATAAAAACAAAGTATAAGTCCTGGGGTCGATTTCATCGACTAAATGCGATGCTGCAGCATGGCCGCAATGAAATAACCGAAACAAATAAAAGAATAAAAGAATATACAGAGAAAGAGGAAGCGGGTGTGTGTGTGTGCTTGAGCTTTTAGTCCTTTTCTTTCTTACAATGACGAATATCGTTGGAAACGGTAATGGTTGGATGACTGAGACGTGATTGAAAACGTTTTTGAATAACTGAACTTTAGAGGCACAAGTGTTTCTCAATAGTTTTATATTACTTTTTAATGAAATGAACATTATGCACGATGGTTGCAGACAGAATAACAGATTTTTGTTAATACTTCTCCATAGAATTGCAAGTGATAAGGTCGATATGCAGTTTTGTTACCAATACACAGTCTGAGAAAAAAAATCAACAATTATTTTTGTTATTGCATTGTCGATAAATCTCAATGTATACCTGTATAAATACTAAACTATCGATGGCCGAGTCCAATTACCTGTAAATTAATACCATGAATTAATACAAATTAATACAGAATTCATTCTTTGCACAAACTAGAGTGTCTCTTTTGCATCACTGAATGCTTTTAGTAATAGCAGCCAAATCTATTTCCAGTCCACTTTATCGAATTACAAATAGAAAGACACATTGTACGGTGTAGTAATAAATATGAAAATACAGGAGGTCATGTTTTGATTATTGCTTATATTTCTAAGGAATTGGATTTAAAAGCCAGCATCGTTACCTGCTAAATACCACCTCATTAAGTGACGGAAATCTTGTGTTAGTAAAGAAATACTCTTCGATGTTTCAACAAATAGGCACAGGCGTGGCTGTGTTGTAAGAAGTTTGCTTTCTAACCACAGGGGATCTGGGATCTATTCCAGTGCAATGCACGTTAGGCAAATGTCTTCTATAATAGTCAAAGTCCGACGAATGCCTTGCGGGTGGATATGGTAGACAGAAACTGAAAGAACCAGGTTACATTTATCTTTTCGTTGTTTCAGTAAATAGATTGCAGTCATGCTGTGGCACCACATTAAAGAACTTTCGGTCGAATGGATCGATTCCAGGAATCATTATTTTTTAAAGCTTGGTATTTATTCTATCGGTGTTCCGCTAAGTTTCGGGGAAGTAAACACACACACAGTGTGTCAGGAGGTGTGGGGGCACAAAGACTTACATACAAACACACATACTGATATATATATATATATTTATATTATATAGAGGGTACTATTATTCATAGGTACCGCACGCTAGGAGGGACTCTTGCAGTCAAAACTACTAAAATAAACAAATTGTACCGAATGCAAAACTTCAAAGCAAGTAATTTAAAAACAGAATTTAGTTACATATCACCTGTGATTTCGCAATCAATGCAGAGTATGAATAGAATGCATAGTCTGCATTGATTGCGAAATCACAGGTGATATGTAACTAAATTCTGTTTTTAAATTACTTGCTTTGAAGTTTTGCATTCGGTACAATTTGTTTATTTTAGTAGTTTTGACTGCAAGAGTCCCTCCTAGCGTGCGGTACCTATGAATAATAGTACCCTCTATATAATATAAATATTTTCAAAGTGCAAAAATTTACAGATTTTTTCTCTTACGGGGTTTTTCACGCTAACTACTGATAACTTCTTATAAAGAGTTTATCCTTATTTTTAAATTTATATATATATATGGGATGGGGAGTGGTTGTGTGTCGGTGTGTATGTATACTCACGATGGTCTTCTTATAGTTTTCGTCCACTAAACACACTCATAGTTATTTAGTTGGGCCGTGGCTATAGTATTTGTATGTGCGTGTGTCCGTATTTATCCCACACCACCGCTTGACCACCGGTGCCGGTAGGTTTGCGTCCCCGTAGCATAGCGTTTCGGCAGAAAAGAGTCCGACAGAATACGGAACAGATTTAAAATATATGTAAATCCTGGGTTGATTCCTCGACTAAAATTGGTAAAACCGGTGCTCCAGCATGGTTGCAATCTAATGAGTGATGCAAATAAAAGATAAGAAAAAGAAACGAAATGCCTGCTGCTTGTCTGAAAATGGTAAATTGTTTACATTCTTGGTTTCCTTGAGAATTCTTTTACTGTACATCATTGAAGAATCACCGAATTTTGGAATTAACTTCGTGGTTTATTTTACTGATTTTCTTACAAGATATCCTAATACACATATGATTCAGAATGAAGCTTAAATCTAGATTAAAAATCATCATTATTGAGGCCTCCCAAATTAATGTTATCGATGCTGTCAATTCTGAACGTGACCAAATATTATTCCAGCAGTGACACTGTTGTCAATGTTTCTTCAAACACAAATTATCTAGGATTACATCGTCCGGCGCGTATTTCTTTTAATGAGTTTGTGTGTCATTTGGAAAAGATTTGCTTACTATTTCTAGCAAAACGAGTATTAGTATCAATTAACAATTCTCACTGCTTATATATATCACAGAATGCTTATAGACCAACAGATCTTGCTTGCTAACATACATATATACATACATACATACATATATATAACGAGAAGCTTTATGAAAATAAACAAAAGACGAAGGCATGTGGAATACAAACAAACAATTGTATTAGTATGGCGCTTCAGGAATATAAATAAAACAACTCTTTTACGTTTCGAGCCTACGCTCTTCAACAGAAAGATACACAGAAAAGAAACATGGAGAGAAACAAGGAGAGAAAAAAATGCGTGCCGAAGCTAGCGAATCAACATATATATATACACCACGCGCTTCCACATAGTTTGCTTTTGCTAAATTCAGTCACGAGATATTGGTCGACTCGGAGTTATAGCAGAAGACACTTCTAAACCCCAAGCTACGTTAATGAAAAGCGGGTTACTTAACTACACAACCATACTTGCTCCCCCTACACACACACACACACACACACACACACCACACACACACACATATATATATATATATTATATCCATTTAAAAGAGGAGAAGAAAATAGAATTGTTTATTATCAACAACACATTGGTTACTTCCGTTTCTTATAACCGTTTCAATGAAATGGACCAACATATAACATCCAAAGGTACATTTTTTCCCCTGATGAAATTATACTCATGTCACATAACTGTAAATTTAATATACAATTTTGTCATTAAATTACTGAGTATTAATTGAAACGGCTGTAAGAAGCAAATATGAAGAATTTTTTGTTAATAATAAATAATTATTAACTTCCTAATCTCCATTTTCTTCCTTTTAATCTCCATTTTCTTCCTTTTAATGGATATAAAGTAGATGCTTTAAATATACCTATTATTTGAAGGAAAGTCATTCCACCAAAACACTAGCTATTGAACCAGTATTTCCTTGGATGACACCATTACCTCATGAGGTTTAACGTATTCTCGAATTAATTATATATATATATATATATATATATATATTATATATATATATATATATATAAACTTAGATAAACTTAGATGTGTTTCGACCAATGATTGATCCAGGCCATGTCTAACTTAATAGCACCACCTGACAGGATTATTTGAATCCTGTTTAAGTCAAGTTTTGCTTATGGTCCATTCAAATAGTGAGTTTTTGTTGGGTGAGTTGTATCCAATTATGGGTGGCTTATCTGGTATTCCTTGAAGGAATCTATCCAGACTCCGTTTAAAGTTGATGGGATCCTGTTCCTCTTTGATCTCTCTCTATATATATATGTATATAAATTTATCAATAAGGATATTATCGATATTTAAATATCGCCATTATCTAGTGGCCAGCATGAGAATAAATACCATACAAAGGCAATAATTTTTTTATAACTATAAATAAGGGTATTTGAGAGACACCACCATGCCGAAATAGCAGTCAAATCCCTGAAATGTTCATGGTGCGATATGAACATTTAAGGTGGTTTTCAAAGTCAGGGATTTGACTGCTATTTCGGCATGGTGGTGTCTCTCAAATACCCTTATATATATATTAGTCACATAATTGAAAACTGTTTGCGCTTTATTTAGACTAATCCTCAACTAGAATACACACTGTGGAAATTTATGTATGATGTCAGCTCTAATTTTACACACGTCTACAATTCTATTGATATGATATTACGGAACAGCTTCTTGTATACGTATGAAGCATCTCATTATTGAAAGGAGTTTAGATGGTACTCTCGACACCAAAATAAGGTTGAAAGACAAATATGACATCGGTATGTTTGAACGCAGAAGGTAAGGATCTGAAACAAATACCGCAACGCAGTTTGTCCGAAGCTGTAACGATTCTTGCAGCCTGTTGCCTTCAATATTTATTTCCAATAGAGCGGCAAGCTGGCAGAATTGTTAGCACGCTGGGCGAAATGCCCAGCATTATTTCGTCTGCCGTTCAAATTCGTTCTGAGTTCAAATTTTGCCGACGTCGACTTTGCCTGTCATTCTTTCAGAGTCGATAAATTAAGAACCAGTTACGCACTGAGATCAATGTAATCGACTTAACCCCTTTTGCCTGCCCTTGTTTGTCCCCTCAATGTTTAGCCCTCTGTGGGCAATAAAGCAATAAATATTTTTATTTCTAATTCAGACAGAAAACCAGCGCTTTTGTGAAGGAAGAAGTCAGACGATCCAATCGCGCCCTATACTACTTCGCTGGTATTTTATTTCAATGAAACCAAGAAAATAAAAGACGAAACTGACGTCGGCAGGATGCGAACCAAGTAAATAAACGACCAGAAAGAATGTTGCAAGATGGTTTTCTCAACGATTTTACGATTCTCACACTCCACTGCCCTTGCTGTGATATTTATAATCCGATCCGTAATATTTACCATTTTAAGATTAATTCGGCAGAAAATAATACAGTAGTGTAAATTCTGTAGCATCTCAACTTACCAATTCAACTTCTAAACTCAGAGTAAGTAGGCAGTAAAACTAAGTGTTAGTTATGGGATTCAGTTTGACTACTTCGTTCTTTAATCTCTCAATAAATATATCATTCTTCTACTTGCGTTTTACCACTATTCCTTTACATCCATATTCTAGTAAGACTGTTACTGACGAGGTACAGCGCATACTACGTTTTAAAACTAAACTTAATCTCATATAAAAGTCTAAAAGAATTTATATTCCTTTCACTTTTATCGTAAATCAACCTCGAGATATTTGCAAATGATTTATTAATGATG